>NC_044500.1:4467546-4515046 GCF_902362185.1 Chanos chanos | reverse complement strand
GTATTGCTTTGTTTCTAATTTGATGAATGTCTAAATGTAAGGTTACTAATCAGTTCATTATTCTATAAAATAATCATAACAGCTATGTTTTGATTGGATCTGTTTGTGCCCTCTAATTCTCTGAGGTCATTGGTGGTCAGATTTGGTATAACATTGGTATAACTTCTCACAGCTCTTAAATAAATGTATAATTTCCTATGTTTCCACTGTTAGTGCTGCTTACATGGAAAACTGGAGTTCTCTCTTAAGTGACTAATGGATAAAGATCTTTAGTTTTTTATTGAATTAAGTATTTCAAGATTTACAGAATGAAGCACAGGATGAACATCCCTAATTCGAAAAAACCAAAATCTGAAATGCTCCAAAATCTGAAACCTTTACTGAGCGCTGACATGACGCCACAAGTGAAGAATTCTTCATCTGACCTCACCTGCCCATGACCTCTGACCTCACCTGCCCATGAGGAGCTCTGACGCTTTGTTGGTGCCAAGATATCTGGTTATGTTCTTATTCACATGTGCTTGACTGGATCAGGGGAGGGATGGGATGGGAGTTATGTTCTACTGCGTGTGATGAAAGCGTTCGCATGGCTCTGATTGGCTAACCCCACACTAACGGTAACCTTAACCAAGTCGAACGCTGCACTTCATCAGTTGCCTTACAGCGAAACAACCAATCACAGCAGGGGCATTCCTCTGGCTTATTAAATCTAGAAAGCAAGATTGGGATCTGCCGGATTCTTGAGAATTTTTCGGATTTTGGAATACGCTCGCCGGTGACCTCAACCAGCATTACAAATGGGAATCAGTACAGTGACTGTACTCACACTTCCAGTATTAGTGCTGCTTTAGTTATTATTATACAAGACTGGGTGTGGTTTCTCTGTGAGGGTGGTACACTCTGTTGTGACAGGTTGCTTGGTTACCTGTCTCTGTGGGCGACGTCTCTCCCGGGTTCAGAGGCCCCTCCTTCTTCTTCACACACGTGTAGATGACACAGGCACAGCCACAGCAGGAGGGCACAAACAAGAATATACCAAGACAAGTCCACATCCCCATGGCATATGCTGGGAGACAGAGAGAGAGAGAAAGAGAGGAAGAAAGAGAGAGTGAGAGAAAGAGAGAAAGATAATTCATTCTGATGGAGAGTATAAATACGTGTGTTTGTTTGTTTATAAATGTTTGAGCCATGGAACTGAACATTTACTGAACATTTTTAGCACTGTGCTCTTATTGGTCAGGATGAATTACATGAGTGTTCACTCATTCTGTAAAGGAATTACCAATATGTAGAAATACCAGTAGAAATACCAGTGTTGACACATCGCTGGTTTTAATTTAGAATTAGACCCAGTTCTAAACCTCAGATGAGTCATGCAACAGTGCAGCTCATGTCTCATCACTGATCTGCTCCCAATTCCTTCAGATCCCACAGTGAGTCCAACTCACAGTCAATGGCAGGAGAGACAACCACCTCCAGAGGTTTACTACGATTCCCAGGGTCATACAGCCGATCTGAAAAAGAGAGAGAGACAGAGAGAGAGTGAGAGAGACAGAGAGAGAGAGAGACAGAAAGAGAGATGTAATAATGTTTAGACACTTTTCTGCACCGTTGCGAGTAAACTGGTATCTGTCTCTGCGGCTCTGACCTGGTACCAGAGGAGATAACTTCAGAGGTCCTCCACACGCCTCATCTTCAGTCTTCACCACCACAACCACATAGAAACTGTTGCTAGGGAAGTCTTTTTTCTGCATGAATGGAGAGAAAAAAAAAGTTAGCGAGAGAACAGAGTGTTCCCCAGTCCTCAGCCGAGTCATTCCTCAGGTTTATACAGTACACATCTCATGACCATTCTCTGCATGTGTGTCTGTGTAAACAAAATGTCTAGTGCAAGAGGGCCGTGTGTGTGTGTGTGTGTGTGTGTGTGTGTGTGTGCGTGTGTGTATGTGCGCATGGGCAGATTTAGGCATCGGCCACATGTGCATCTCACCGGGGGCGGCACGGGGCGCGCGCCCAGCGGGGGAATCCATGACATAGCGCACCTCTAACTTTGTGCAGTACTAATGCAATCAGTAGAATCAGTCACACTACGAAATTCTACCAAGTAAACCACAATTCACTCATAATACTGTGAAGGTATAGTTTGTATATACACAGTATTATGAATGCATTGTTGTTTATTTAGTAGAGTTTCGTAATGTGAATGATATTACAAATTGCATCTTCTGGTTTGTGCGAAATCCCACCAGAAGCAGGATTTTTGGCTCTCAGAATATGTCGATCAACACCGACCACATTACGCCAAAGGAGAGGGAAGTTAACCAAGAAGCTCCTGATCAGGCTGCTTCCCTAAAAAGACCATGGCATCGGTAACTTTCCTCACCTCTACTGTCTCACTGATTTGTGCAGGTAAATATTCTGTGAGGGGCTTTTACTCTGTGAGGGTCACGAGCTTTTCTGTAGCTGATCCATATAAAGCCTGAACGAGGATAAACAAAAACACGTTCTCGCTCATAAGCGAGGGAGCCCAAAGCCAGCCCAATCGATAATATTTTGGGATTAACGTTTGACTTCCGGTAATGATGTCACTCCGTACCACCAGCCAATCTTATGTCTAGATCGCAAGATACGTAACGTGATAATGTTTAAGAAGAAGGGCGTAGCGCACACTTGCTGTGCAATGTATTTTGTTGATTTGGAAAATCGGAGTGACTAACAGAGATTACTTGACTGTATAGCACAGTTTCTTTGTAATTCTTCGTAAAGTATGCTGCCCTACACGTTGAAAATACGCTCCTGTCCCACTGAAGGCTCCAGCTCCGGTGTCTGTGTTTTGACAGTTTTGACTGCATCAAATTAGAAGTTGCGAAGTTGCAATGTAGCATACGCTACACCACTGCCTTTAGGCTTTCTGCCTCTGTCTAAAACTGCAGGAAAATTGTGCATTTAGCTGCCAGAATTAAGAAAATTTTCCCCGGGCGACCATGCCCCCAGACTCCTCTACAGGTCAAATCAACACAAATGGATATTGGTCTTTGTTACCTCTTTCTGATATTTATGAGTCTTATGTTAATATATTTGTAAAGATTTTTATATTTATACAGTTTTAAATGTTATGATTATTATTTTTTTTAGTGGTGGGGGCGCTGAAGGAGGGGTTCATCTAGGGCGCCATGCAACCTAGAGCCGCCACTGTGTGTGTGTGTGTGTGTGTGTGTGTATTACCTGCACCGTGATGGCTGCTGTTGTAGTCATGGTCTGGTACATCCCAATGAAAGCTACATTATTTTCAAGATCATACACTGGACACTGGTGAGAGAGGGGGAGAGAGAGTGAGAGAGAGGGTTCAGTAGGGCTTCTCTGTTAAACACATCTTGATTTTTCTAAAGACATCTTGATTTTTTATCTCTGTTGTCACTTTGTGTGGTGGACATTCCTGTACATCCTTACTGTACTGCTCTGTGATACCACTCATAGCCTCTTCTGCTTTCATCTCAGAGTCAAGACATAACCACAGAAATGAAGGAGAGGTGTGGTCTGAGTGTGTGAGGGAGTGAGGTGTAGACTGGTGTGAGTGTAGTGTGAGTGTGTGGTGTGAGTGTGTGGTGTGACTGCTTCAGCAACAACACCGTAACCATGGCGAGCTCACCTGCAGCTGCTGTGCCATTTGTGATAACCTTTGGCTATAATGCCTTCACACAAGGCCCAAACAAAAGAATGGCTAAATGCAAGGTGTGCAGTATCAAAATAAAGGATTCTGGACTGACCACATCAAATTTTATCAGGCACCTCAAACCGCACTCAGATAGGTCAGTCAGTCACTTGGTAAAAAAAAATAACAAAAATGTTGCAAAATACAGTTATTAACTTTTTAAAGGAAAGCTTTCGTTTTGTGATTTTTTCATACTTCATTGCAATAGCCTTTTAAAGTGATCATATGAATGAGTGTGTGGTGTGAGTGTGAAGTGGGTTTGTGAGCATAGAGTGAGTGTGTGAGTGCAGAGTGAGTGTGTGGTGTGAGAGTAGTGTGAGTGCGTGAGTACATATTGTGAGTGTGTGTTGTGAATGTAGAGAGAATGTAGAGTGAGTGCAGAGTAAGTGTGTAGTGTGAGTGTAAAGTGAATTTGTGAGTCTGTAGTTTGAATGTGGAGTGAGTGTCTGAGTGTGTAGTGAGTGTAGAGTGAGTTTGTGAGTGTGTATTGTGAATGTAGAGAGAATGTAGAGTGAGTGTGGTGTGAGTGTGTAGTGAGTGTAGATTTAGTGCAGAGTAAGTGTGTCGTGTGAGTGTAAAGTGAATTTGTGAGTCTGTAGTTTGAATGTGGAGTGAGTGTCTGAGTGTAGAGTGAGTGTGGAGTGAATGTAAAGGGAGTGTGTGTGTGTGTGTGTGTGTGTGTGTGTGTGTGTGTGTGTGTGTGTGTGTGTGAAGAGTTCAGTTTATTACTCAAGACAGAAAAGTCTCATTCAGAAAAGTCAGATTCATTAATGGTTGAACGTCTTTGTCACTTGCTTATATTTCAACGTTAAGACTGTGTGTCTGTGTGTGACCTTAGTAATTTCTTTAATAAGCTTTAGATTGAATAATACCATATACTGCCAATATATATGGACATATATGTGTATGGACATTGGGATCAGGGGACAATATGTAACTTTGTACATTGCTTATTTTGTTTGTGTGTGTGTGTGTGTGTGTGTGTGTGTGTGTGGTATGAGTGTGTAGTGTGTATAAGTGTGTGGTGTGAGTGTGTAGTGTGTAGTGTGAGTGAGAGAGTGTGTCGTGTCTGTCTCCAGACCTGGATGTCTTGGATGGACATAACGGAGCAGGGGAAGTTGACTGAAGAGTTGACCTTGACAATGACCGTGTCCACTCCTTCAGGAAACACATATTTAAAAAACTGCAGAGGGACAGAGGAACAGAGGACAGACAGACGGCTTATGGACGGTTGCCATGGGAACAGGATGACAAACAGATTTCATACATAAGCCAACAGCTCTGATTTCTGAGCCTTAACCATCTCTCCTGTGTACAGGGTACAGAGAGAAACCAGAGAATGATCAAGTCTTTCACTCCAGCTTGACATCCATTTCTCTCCACTTTAACGTTTGTGCTGAGTCATCTTGTAACGTCGTCTAGAAGTCCAAATAACTGCTGAATTTCAACACACACACACATACCAGCATGCACCCACCCGTACACACACACATACACACACACACACACACGCACACATATGCAAATATGCATACATACACACACACACGAACGCGCGCACACACACACACACACACACAGCCCTTGCGCTGTAATGGTTACCGAAATCTTTGTGTATGATATGTCATGATAAGAGAAACATATATGTATTGTTTTAATTTTCTAACATTTATTTTAAATGCTATTCTATGTTTATCAGTTGCCTGTTTTTAACACGGGTTTTGGGGATTTTTGGGACAGACTTTTATTTGCACCTGTATGTTAACATTGGGAAGAACGGAGGTGAGGTTTGGACCCGTTCGCTGAGCGCGCGGACAGGAGAGCAAGCCGGCGTTTAGAAGGCTTGGAAAAGCGGATTTACCAGGAGTTTCAAAAAGTCTGGATCTACCATCCTTACTGCGGATTATATCTTGAACCTCACCGGATCACTGCAAAGTGAGGACCCCCCTTTTCCTAACGCGACGAAGTGGTGAGATTGCTTGGGTTTTTGGTTTGTTATAGACTGCGGCGTCTCATCACGTCCTATCCCAAGATTAGTGGATTTTGTTTCGTTGTGGATTTTTTTTTTTTTTTGGACTATTCTATTCTATTATCTTTTATGGTCTGTGGAACAGTATGAACATTGGCCTCGAGGGGTAATTTGTAACTGTGTACATTGCTTATTTTGTAAGTGTCGGCTTCCCGGCGCTTACTTCCTCTGCGCTTGTCGCTAGTCGGACACGATTTAATTTGATTCATATTAATGTATGCTGATTTACAGGGCGATTGGTGTCCCTTTCGTTAATATAGAATTTTATTTGAGTTGTGGGGAATGAGTGTTTTTCTTGGTTCCTTTCAGGCATCTTCTTCTTTTAGATCCAGCTGGAAGCATATCAAATCCGCCCGTACCCTTCTTTTTACATTGTACTTTTCGCCTCAGGTTTTTAGTAAGGCAAATTGTTACAAGGCAACAGGCCACATAGGAAAGACAGTAGGGCTATATTCCAGCTGTTATTTCATACTGATATAACAGAGCAGATGAAGCCAAGCTACTGTACAATGACATTTATGCAGCCCAGCACCTCAAGAGCCCTGATTTCTGTCTGCAAAGTTCTCAAATTAATAAGGTAAAGTGAGTCCATTTTAACATGGTGCGTGTATATGTGTGTGTGTGTGTGTGTGTGTGTGTGTGTGTGTGTGTCCATACTCACCTGAGGTTGGGATGGAGTGGCATTGAAGCTGAATTTCTTGTTCGTCCTATGGAAAAAGGAAATTGAATTAAAATTCCAACCCTCATAATCACACAATGGCTATGACTACCTTCCTATAGGATTGTTGTTGCTATATTAATGACATAAACAAATCTAAAAAATAAATGGTTAAAAAAATAGAGTGACTGGTGGTGATTTTGGAATTGTTGCTTTAAAACCATTGATGATGTCATATAGAATGTTACTGTCTTCACATTAGCCAAGTTCTTGAATAGAATTAGAATACCATTGGATTCTACACTAGCAGCAAAGTGAACAGTTATGATGACAATGTTTGTTACAGTAAGATCATCTGAACAAAGTGTCTGTTCAGTTCAGGCTGGTCATTAATGTTTTGATGTGAAACTTTTCCATGGTCAAGCCTGTAACTGACAGGAAAAAAACACTTTCTATTTCAGAGTCTATCAGGCTATTACATTCATTAACATTACAGAAAACTCCAGATTATGGTGTAATTCAGTACAATCTGTGTTGTAATCTCAGCTTCAACAAGTGCCGTTGGTGTGAAAATTCAGTCTGCCCTGGCTTACCAAGCACAGCAGTCAAAGGACATTCTGCAGTAAGGTTAACCCGTTTTAAAGAAGAATACAGTCTGTCTCATAGACCTGTGTGAGTTTCTCTGTCAAAGTAAAGCGCTGGACCTCCACCATGTATCTGAGCTCCAGTCAAAGCCAGTTTACAGAGACACAGCGGAGTGACAGACAGACAGACAGACAGACACTCACTGCAGGGTGAAGCTGTCCACCCGACTGACTCTGAGCTGGTAGCTAATGCCAGCGTTGGACAGAGTGGACGTGTCCACGTAGAAAAACTGAATTTCTGATGGCACTTGAGTCGGGAGCTGACACAGAGTACGAGCCACTTCTGTATACTGATACTTTCTCCAAGACCTGAGGGAGAGAAAGCGTTAGAGCAACAATGGATAGACAAGCACATACACATGGCTTCTGTTCTGCATGGTCTCATAAAGAGAAGAGGGAGAGAGAGAGAGAAAAGAGAGGGCAGATGGATGGATGGACGGATGAATGAGTGTATACCGAGGTGAAAATGAAGCATGTTTTTATGTACCAAAAATGTGCTTTAATATCAGCAAGTACAATCCTACCATATTAGTACAGTTTGAGTGCTAAATATAAGTGCAATAGTTTGTGTGCTAAATATAAGTGCAAAAATATGTTACAAATGTACTAATTACAAATACATTTCTACCTCCGTAGTACTTCACTGTCTTCAATATAAGTACACTAATTTGCACTAATAATTCAGTTGATATTTAGTGTATTCAGATAAAGTAAACTATCCCAAGAATATACAGAAATGTTTTATTAGTGCATTACTTAATAATGTGCTTTGTATGCTTTAATATATAACTTCAATTTCAGTGGATTTTCATATACTATTATTGGATATGCTTAATGGCTATCTTTTAAAAAATTGACTTTTGTCACACTTCCAAAATATGTTCTCAAGACATTGTTAGCGTAGCAGTTCCGAAGTGCTATGCTGACACACAGTTAAGGCGTATTAAAATGTATTTAAATATACTTGTTGCTAACTGCAGACACTCTTGAAATTCATTCTAAATTCAATTAAATTATACAAAGGGGAAAAAAGTACACTGAAGTAGACTTGATTTAAGTATAGTTAGCATTCTGTTGCTTTTTACTTCCTGGTTTGTACAGGGCATGCTGGGAGTTCTGTCGAGCAGTATATGTTGTTAAAGAGTTTTTCACTACTTTTTAAGAAAAGTTTATTCACTCAGGAAATGCCTTAAACATGAGTTTCACCATTTGGAAGTTGACTAGTGCACATGGGTATGTAGCTGTGTTGTGATCTGATGTCATTTGCTGTATGACTAATGCAGTGGTATTGGAAAGACCCATAATAAACTGAGTTTTTTTTCCAACTACATTATTGCCAAATCTGCACTCCTGACTTCCATTAAAATACTATACATGTTGTGCTATTTATATTTGTAATGATCTGAAAGTTGGATTCAAACATAGTTCAAGTTGAAAGAAAGTACATTTTTAAAAAGTACAGAATTAGTAAAAAAAAAAAAAGCCTATCCCAGCACACATTGGGCGAAAGGCAGGGAAACACCCTGGACAGTCCTCGACTGACTTTTTTTCTCGTAAGGGCAGCCCTTGGGAAATGCCTCGATTAGTCAATAGATTAATTGATAGAATGATAGTCCTTAGTGGCAGCACTAGCAGTCATTAAGTAGTGATATTGAAGAAAAACATTTGTTATAATGAACTGAAGCGTTTTAGAAAACAAAAAGGTAAATTCATAAAAACAAAATGAGGATGTGTCTGTTTAAAATATTGATATCGACACATTTTCAGTGTCAACGTCATCGATTACGTTAACTAATCTTCGAAGCCCTACTGTCTAGACTTCCACACAGCGAAACACCCCACGAATTTCGCCCCACGACTTTTTGCTCTGGGTGTGGTCGTGAAGGCAGCGAGCGAATGAAGGTCTACAGTCGTCTGTTTGCCCCGACCAGAGCCACTGAGAGAGTTTTTGCTACGTTTCCGATTTCGCCCAATCAAAACGAATTTCGCCCCCTCTCAAACTGAATGAGAGCAAACGAAATTCGCAGTAGGAGCATACTGAGGGCTCTACTGGTCAGCATGGTACAGTCAAAAACCATACCGTAGGGCCAGTGTTAATTCCGTTGACAAAAACTGTGACAAAAAATGTTTGTCAACGATCTTTTTTCCACGAGGAAAACAAGGTGATAACTAAATAAAAATACACTTTTGAACATAAACTGTGACGAACTATATCATTATTTTCATTATCTCGCCAAATAATAACGACACAGTAATGTCAGAGACAGACTAATGGACAAGAAAGGACTATAGGACTATATTGGTTCATCCAGTTACGTGCATGCACTCAATTTGCAAGATATGCACAGCCATGTATTACATGCTTATTACTGGTTGATTGGCTGCCCCTGCCAATGTCCCTCTCCTCTGGAAATCGAATGTTAAGCATTTTAACTAACGTTACTTGGGCAACTCAGGTCATGAATGCTCTCAGAAGAAGAAAAAGAGAATGGATTTGTGGACATGTTCTACCCATAATGCAACTGATCTGTGTGTGCTTGACGGAATCACTGCAATGTTGTAACTAAAAAAAAAAAAGCAAATTGACTAAAATGTGACAGAAATGCATTCGACTAAAATTTGACCAAAACTTGTATAGTTTTCACTGACTAAAGCTAGACTAAAACTAATAATGATTAAATGACTACTATATGACAGAAACGAATATGTATTTAGTCAAAAGACTAAAACTAAGACTAACTCAAAATCACCTGCCAAAATTAACAGTGCATAGTGCAAATTCATACCACTTTCTGTACTGTTTATACTGTCTAGCCCCACTTCAGTGTATATTTTCCCCCTGGTTATCCAGGTCGTCTGCCTTAGGGTCTCTCATATCACACTCTACATTCTGATTATATGTTTCTGTATTTTCAAAACTGGCCTGGCTGCCCTGAGAGACCCAGTAAGAGGTAGGATTAGAAGTGTGGAACCCAAAGAAAAAGACCAGCATTAGGAATCCTGTGATTACAGGAAACTCTCCAGTTTCTTCTCATTGACTCACACTAACCCCTCACTTGAAAAAAACAAAACAAACAAAAAAGAAGCCATGCCACACCAGTAGAACACTCATGATATAGTCATGATATGTCTTGAGCCACAGTCTGCAACTGCAAATCATATTTATTGCTGTATATTGCTACACACTTTGAGCTCCATACATACGCCTGTTGAAATGTAAGTTAATATGAGACATTATACATTTACACCCGAATGATGACATGTCAATGGACTTTTAACAGATGAGTGACTCTGCTCTTCAGACACAAAGTTAAGGCCATAAAAGCAAGGATGGTGAGTAACGTCATGTTGAAAACCTATAACCATTAGCAGACTCTTTAATACCCCACAATAAAGCCTAGAGGAGTTGTTCAGGTAGAAATAAAAATGTAAATATAAAAAATGAATAAAATGAATTTTTGGAGCAAGGTGAAGATGTGAGAAGTGGTCCACTGACTGAAGTTGCTTGGTAACCGGTTTACTCACGGGCCACGGAGAATGAGAGGAACCTGGAAGGAAAGATCAGCCTGTTTCTGCCTGACGACGAAGAGGATTGGACTCTTAGGATCCTCAGAGAGAAGCTCCACCGACACCCTGATCCCTTCCGTCTGACAGAGAAAGAGAGAGAAAGAGAGAGAAAAGAATTAAATTAAAGTTTTGTCTCTATAATTATCAGTATTGCTTTGTAGGATCGTGCAATGTGCAGAGTATAATAAACTAAAATGTGCATGTTCATCGAGCAAGGTACTGGAAATACGAATGTTATCGACACGAGCAATTTCCTTACCTTGTTTCTTGAAACTGTATGGTTAAATGCATAGATGGTTTGGTTTTCGCTGGTAACCGTGTCGTTGTAGGTCACATCGAACTGGGCCTCTTTCTGAACCACTTGATTCTTCGAAACAGCCGTCTTAGAATTAACCGAATGGGTAGCAAGTAACCACATCATAGACAGGGTAACCCATATCGGTTTGAAACCGGACGACAAGAGGCCCGGTTTTTGTCGACATTTCCAACAACTTGGCATACCCGCTCAGTCATCAGCGAACACGTTAAAAATTGAAGCTGAGAGGTAGAAAGAAAACAGATAACCTAGATAAAAAAGAAGTCGCCACTCAGTCATTGGCTACTTGTCAACTAAGCGGACAGTAGCCGGCTTTGCGGCTTATTATAAGATGTGAGCTGGAGAGTGCTAGTCCATCCTCCAGACCACATAGAGAACAGAGAGAAATGGCTTTCCACTGGTCTAAGCTCCTCAGCTGGGCCACATAAACATTACACAGGCCAGTATGGGAAACAGCAACTTTAATGGGGAAGTGAGTGTCCAAAGTTCAGAATGAGCTCAGACCACCGGAAAGTCTGTGTGTGCGTGTGTGTTTGTGTATGTGCATATGTGTGTGTGTGAGTGTGTGTGTGCATGTTTTCTATTATTGCATAAATCTGGAAAACACTTCAAACTGTAACACAGACCAGCAAATCCATGTGACAGACAAAACTCTCTCAGCATGACCTGCTGATGAACCTCCAACCATGATATTAAAAAAAAAAAAAAAAAAAAAAATCCAACACCATGTAATTACACCGCAAAACAACGCTTTGCAAAGAAAAACTATTTCAATCTGTGACCACAACTTGTCAGCTCTACAGATTCACTTCTCTGTGAAGGTTCTCAAAGAGCTACTTAATCCACAGTCGGCTCTCCTCATCCGCGGGTACCGCAGTCCTCCTCACGTCTCATACATTCACTTCTACATTTATATTTTCTCTATTTATAAATATGTTTTCTATATGTATTGAAATATTCTGTGTTGTATCCTATATATTCCTCTCTCAGGTCATTAAACGAAAGCAGTCTGTAAGTGTTGAGAGAAAGAAAATGTTACGTTGTTGCTGACATGTGTGTAGTTGGGCCTACGATGGTTGTGTCTGTACTGAACATGTACAGACTTTTTTTTCTTGTCATTATCCCCAAAACAATACTGTATAACAGCTATTTACATAGCATTTACATTGAATCAGGCATTATATATAATCTATAGATGATTTAAAGTATATGGGAGGATGTGCGTAGGTTATATGCAAATACTACACTATTTTATATAAGGGACTAGAGCATCTGTGGATTTTGGTATCCGCGGGAAGTCCTGGAGCCAATCCCCCCCGGATAAGGAGGACTGTATACCTAAAGTTGTCAGCTCCTCTCTATGAATGGGATGTTGAGGAGGCATCATCTCTTGCGGACAGAGACGGCGGTAAAGGCAACCATCAGCACAGTCTACGGCTGGCTTTGTGGCTTATTATAAAATGTGAGCTTGAGAGTGCTGGTCCCTCTTCCAGACCAGACGGAGAGCAGAAAAAGGAGAGTGAGAAGGAGGGAGAGGAGGAGAGGAGGAGAAAGGAGAGAGCCCTGCAGGTGGAGGACCTGGAACGCCCTCTGTCTGCCTCCCCTCTACCTCTGTCACCAGACAGCCCCAGCAGCATGGAGGAGTATGTGTGTGTGTGTGTGTGCGTGTCTGTGTGTGTGTCTGTGTCTGCTTCCCCTCTACCTCTGTCACCAGACAGCCCCAGCAGCATGGAGGAGTATGTGTGTCAGCGTGTGTGTGCCTGTGTGTGTGTGTGTATGTGTGTCTGTGTGTGTCTCTGTGTATGTGTCTCTCTCTCTCTCTGTGTGTCTCTCTCTCTGTGTCTCTCTCTGTGTGTGTGTCTCTCTCTGTGTGTGTCTCTCTCTCTGTGTCTCTCTGTGTGTGTCTCTCTCTCTCTGTGTCTCTCTGTGAGTGTCTCTGTCCCTGTGCATCTCTCTTTGTGTGTGTGTGTCTCTCTCTCAGTGTCTCTCTCTGTGTTTGTCTATCTTTCTTTGTGTCTCTCTGTGTGTGTCTCTCTGTGTGTGTCTCAGACACAGAGATGGAGAGAGAGAGAGTGTGTGTGAATGTGTGTGTTTAAGAGATTGAGGAACAATAAAAAAAAAAAAAACATTTAGGACAAGCAGCTTGTGCATGTTGGTCTGACTCTAGTCAGTAAAAACATTCCTCAAAAGCACAGAGACACGGAAGAAGCCATTTGTTTGTATGAAAGCGTGACAGACATGTGTCTTTAAACAAAGGACACAGCCGTGTTAAACTGTCCCTGTAAAACTGTGGTAAGCCTATAACTGTTGTAAGGGCTTTGTGGTGTGAGAAGATGACTCAGGTCCTCAGGAGGCTACAGACAGAGAAACTCTGTTCTCTTACATTTGGCTTTTCCTGGGCGTATTTCTCAGAGTGAATAATCCCCTCCTCGAATGTCACGATTGTCCAATAGGACAGGAGATGAGACTGTGCTTTCTGACTGACAGTTTGTTTGGTACAGAGAACAATGCTGAGTCAGATGTCTTACTGAAATACCCTGCAACATGTTGACAAGCAGAGTGTGTTTGTCACAGTGAAGGTTGAATGTTGTTTTTAATGGCATTCACCGTTTTTTTTGTTTTGTTTTTTCAAACATGTTTGGACCAGGTGAGAGCCCAAAAAGTGTAAATGATTTTCTGTACTGTTCTCAGTTTCTGAGTAAACAGATTTTTTTTTTGTAAAACGCGTGTCCAGCCTATGTAGTTTTGAATCATCCACTCGACGTTCGTTGTAAGGTTGGAAAACACAAACAACTTTTATTGCACACGGCTCACAAGCAGTATAGTTCCACCGAATTTTCCTTGTTGGATAATATTAAACTAAACATGACAGGACACGGTATGAAAACCGTGTAGCTCCACAGCTAACCTAGCCTTCACTGCGCCGCGAGTTCCACAACTTAACTGAAGTAAATGCGCGAAGGTGCGCTCTCTTAAAGTAACAGTACACAATTTACTAAAAAACAGATGAAATGGTCTATTGTAGACATAGGATATTAGTTAACAAAGTGAAACTAATAAGAACGTATTTACCCATTATAGTTAGTTTTAATATTCTAGAATCCAAGGGTTACAATTCAAACTGTACATCTTCAAGGAAAGACATAAGGAAACTATGAGAAAATACCAGGCCAATCCTGGTCTCATACAGTGACAGAGCACTCTCAACCCAGCAGTGACACTGACATGTGTAAAAACTCCAGCAACACTGATGTGTCTCATACACTCATAGCAGTGTGACACCCACTACCATAACACCACCATCATACACTCATACCAGTGTGACACCCACTATCATAACACCACCATCA
The DNA here is from genome assembly GCF_902362185.1 of Chanos chanos. NCBI lineage: Eukaryota > Metazoa > Chordata > Actinopteri > Gonorynchiformes > Chanidae > Chanos > Chanos chanos. The sequence goes on along the minus strand of NC_044500.1, from coordinate 4,500,770 downwards.
TACACTCATACCAGTGTGACACCCACTACCATAACACCACCATCATACACTCATACCAGTGTGACACCCACTACCACAACACCACCATCATACACTCATACCAGTGTGACACCCACTACCATAACACCACCATCATACACTCATACCAGTGTGACACCCACTACCATAACACCACCATCATACACTCATACCAGTGTGACACCCACTACCACAACACCACCATCATACACTCATACCAGTGTGACACCCACTACTATAACACCACCATCATACACTCATACCAGTGTGACCCCCACTACCATAACACCACCATCATACACTCATACCAGTGTGACACCCACTATCTTAACACCACCATCATACACTCATACCAGTGTGACACCCACTACCATAACACCACCATCATACACTCATACCAGTGTGACACCAACTACCATAACACCACCATCATACACTCATACCAGTGTGACACCCACTACCATAACACCACCATCATACACTCATACCAGTGTGACACCCACTACCATAACACCACCATCATACACTCGTACCAGTGTGACACCCACTATCATAACACCACCATCATACACTCATACCAGTGTGACACCCACTATCTTAACACCACCATCATACACTCATACCAGTGTGACACCCACTACCATAACACCACCATCATACACTCATACCAGTGTGACACCCACTACCATAACACCACCATCATACACTCATACCAGTGTGACACCCACTACCATAACACCACCATCATACACTCATACCAGTGTGACACCCACTACCATAACACCACCATCATACACTCATACCAGTGTGACACCCACTACCATAACACCACCATCATACACTCATACCAGTGTGACACCCACTACCATAACACCACCATCATACACTCATACCAGTGTGACACCCACTACCATAACACCACCATCATACACTCATACCAGTGTGACACCCACTACCATAACACCACCATCATACACTCATACCAGTGTGACACCCACTACCATAACACCACCATCATACACTCATACCAGTGTGACACCCACTACCATAACACCACCATCATACACTCATACCAGTGTGACACCCACTACCATAACACCACCATCATACACTCATACCAGTGTGACACCCACTACCATAACACCACCATCATACACTCATACCAGTGTGACACCAACTACCATAACACCACCATCATACACTCATACCAGTGTGACACCCACTACCACAACACCACCATCATACACTCATACCAGTGTGACACCCACTACCATAACACCACCATCATACACTCATACCAGTGTGACACCCACTACCATAACACCACCATCATACACTCATACCAGTGTGACACCCACTACCATAACACCACCATCATACACTCATACCAGTGTGACACCCACTACCATAACACCACCATCATACACTCATACCAGTGTGACACCCACTACCACAACACCACCATCATACACTCATACCAGTGTGACACCCACTACCACAACACCACCATCATACACTCATACCAGTGTGACACCCACTACCACAACACCACCATCATACACTCATACCAGTGTGACACCCACTACCATAACACCACCATCATACACTCATACCAGTGTGACACCCACTACCATAACACCACCATGTCAGTGTCACTGCCGTGTTGAGAACAGTCTATTATCCAAATAAAATCTGGTCAACAGTGGTCCTGCGGTCAGAAACAGACCAGTGATGAACGGGGTAGAGTGACTGGTGACTCCACGCACACACACACACACACACACATGCACGCACACACACACACACACACATAAGCAAGCATGCCCACACTGCACACACATCATATTACATCTTTCCCTCACAAACACACACACACAGACACATTGAAACAGAGAGGGAATTTATTTTTTAAAAAAATGCACAGAGAGTCGCAGGATGGGTATTTTAATGATTTTATCGATTCGTAAGCGCCAAACCGTCACCAGCGATGAGACAAAAACACACGACGATGACCAACATCGACAGAAATCATATATCATGGCAGGAGGACAGCAACTTCGACAGGTGTAAGTGAACCAGGCAGTTTTGATTGGCACGCAGAGTGTCCTCTCACTGTGCAGCTTTAGAGGAGGGGACTGTGTCCCTTCCCTGTTTCTGATTGGCCGGAAAGCATCACGTCAGTAACAATGTCACAGCTTTAAAACACAATGATTTTATTTCTTTGAACGGAGTCTAGATCATCATCCATGGTGAGTAAGACCTGAGGAAAGGAGAAAATCAGACACATGAGGTGTTAATGGAACTAAGAACACAGGGAACATTCCATTACTCACTTATATTCACCTTATACAAACCTCACATCTACTCAGTGCAAAAGTGACTTGGACAGAGAGGTTAGACTGAGGAGTCTACTGGAGAGCACTAAGTGCTTTGAGAGGAGAGCTACAGTCTGGCTCTGTTTAGTTTAGGAGAACCAGGAGGTTTGTTTAGGGATGAAATTGTGTGTTACTGTTGAAAACAGGGTGGAGTCAGGACTTGGGTCTTGTTTGTGGGTTGTTGTTGTTTGTTGTTGTTGTTGTTGTTGTGTACTCACTAAGAAAGAGCCGAACATGGCGATGGAGGAGAGGAAATGCCAGATGTCGTGGTCGTCGAAGAAAGAGAGAAGGATGCATTCTCGATTGTGCTCCCGAGACTCTGCCGGAGTTTTCTACACAAAACACAAAACCATGCAGCCTGTGTGAGTGTATGGGATTATATTACATCTTCTGACTACACAAAACACAAAACCATGCAGCCTGTGTGAGTGTACAGGATTATATTACATCTTCTGACTACACAAAACACAAAACCATGCAGCCTGTGTGAGCGTACAGGATTATATTACATCTTCTGGGAGGTATTCCAGAAAGCGGGTTTAATGAACAAGTGGTAAACCTCCTAATAGAGGAGCCCTATAGCTTTGTTTTGCCAGGGGAATGAAGCCATAGGGCTCATCTATTAGGAGGTTTACTACTTGTTCTGAGCTAACTAACTCTGAGCTTTCACTAAACCTGCTTTCTGGAATAACCCCCCTGAAGATAAAAGACAGGCCAGATCAAGAGCTGGTGATAGTGTGGATGTGTCCATGTGAGAGATTTCTGAATGTGAGTTTATGTCAGCGTTTAATGTGTGTACATAATGCTTTTGTGTGAAGGCCTCATGAGTTAGTCGGCGAGTGTGAGTGTGTGTGTGTGTGTGTTTGTGTGTGTGTGAGTGTGTGTGTGTGTGTGTGTGTGTGTGTGCACGCACTTACCTCCCAGTTGCTGAGACCCTGGAAGAAGAAAACAAGAGCCGAGACCCAGAAGACAGTAGTGAAGAGAATACACACCCAAGCCAGACACTGGATCCTCTCACCGCTTCGCAGCTACACACACACACACACACACACACACACACACATACAGAAGATATAAACACACACACACACACACACACACACACAGGATATAAACACACACATGCTCAGTCTTTCACAAAGTTATCCGTCACAGGTATCATGTTCTTATTGGAGCAACTGAAATAGTTCAAGCCCAGGTTTACAAAGAGCATTTCACACAGAGTTGTACATGCAGCAAGACTGCATTATAACAATAACACCCTCAGCCAATCAGAGACCATCGTTCAGTCATGCAGGAGCTCAAAACAAAACAACAATAACACTAAAAACCTGAGGTCTGTCTATAGGGCTATGACCATTCAGTACAGAAACATCCTGTAGAAAACTGTTAAGTAAAGGTCAAAGGATAAAGGGCATAGGGTAATTTACACTGGGGACATGTCTCCACCACTTTTTGAAAGCCTTTAAGTATAATTTGAATAAAATTACGTTGGTCATTAAGAGAGAGACCCAACATGCTTACTGATCGGTAAATCGAAATCGAAACGCTAACGTCGCTGCTGTGCACTCTTTAATGTATGATGTTTGCCGGCCGCAATCAAAATGAAAAGGTATGTCACCATTACTTGTTTTTAATGTGCCGCAATATGGCTAGGGATATCCATAGATTTAACACAGTCTCAGTATTTGGGAAAACATGAATAGGTGGTGTGCTTGACAGAGATAACTTAGACATGTTGGTTATGTGGCTTTCATAAACTTTTTATTGTTTTACATGACAGTGACTTTCAAAACACTAGAATAAAAGACGCAAATGTGTCCACCTTACCATGACGTATTATGTCAGCCATGTCAGTAGTTTTAACGTTAGAGCATCGTAACACACATAAAAAGCGCAAGCAGCTTTTAGAGGCGATCCTTAAAGGGATGCCGTTTACATCTATCGGCAGTGTATGGCCCAATGAGAAAAAGTGTGAACATGTCAAAGCCGTTGTGGTCCCCAGCACTTTTCAAGACAAACTGACGCCCATGATAAAGAGAATGAAACAATAAAGGGGTGAATGGTATTGTGATGTGTTTTTGCTGGTTTACCTTCATGATGATGTAGAAGGCGAAATAGAGCAGGAGATTACAGATGGCAATGACCAGGAGGTAGGAGGCAAAATCGCTCGGCTTCTTAACGAGTCCAATCACAACCCTGAACACACGCACAGAGGTCACAAATCGCACAAATAACTTCAAACAGACACACTAAACAAACACATGAATGCAGCTAAGCTGTGGCAGGCTCAACACGGTCTGAAATCAAACTGTGATGTAGAGGACCAAGAGACACAAAACCACACATGCACATATAGACAATTGGAATAGTTTTGAGGGCAAAGCTGGCCTTTTAGGGCGGGATGGTGTCCATCCCACTCGGGAAGGTGCTGCTCTCATTTCTTGTAACATAGCACATAATCTCAGAACAGTTAATCTGTGACAATCCAGAGCCAAGGCTAGGGAGCAGACAAGCAGACAAAACCGACCGTCTGCCAGCTGCACAAAGTCGTCACCCAGGTTAAGCTATATTGAGACTGTGTCTGTTCCACGACCTATACGGAAATGTAGAAACACTCAGAGAATTTGTTCTAGTAACCTAATTAACATAGATTTAACTGAATATACTGAATGTACCGCCAGCACCTTCGATCTAAAGCTAGGACTGTTAAATATTAGATCTCTTACACCTGAGCGCTTATTGTCAATGAAATTATTACTGATCAGGAGTTTAATGTACTGTGTTTAACGGAAACGTGGATGTTCTGCCCTCTGATTTAAGTTGCTGAAGGAAGTTTGTATGTTGCCAATGATGATTGGTTATAGTTCATGCAGTGGCTGTTCAAATAGACACACATTACATTGAATCCACGAATGACTTTTATTTTGACACGTTGTAAGAGACTTGCTGTGAACTGTGAGAGAGGGAAGCGCTTTGTTGCTATGGAGCATAGATGTGTACGTGTGTAGGCTTCCCCTGTGTTTTTTAACTTTCTTAATACCCTCGAAAGCAATGTCTGTAAGTTTTTGGTTGTGTTGTACTTCATTTAACAAGCATAAGTAACTTCGATTTTCTTCTATATGCACTGTTATTTACATGGTGTGCAAATCTATAGTAATCGATTCAGTTGTTGCAGCGATGCTAATTTACGATAACTTTGTATACTAATGTATGACCACGTTAATGTACCATTCGCTTGTGATTCTGTTTATTAGTCAGTTGTGTCATACGGTACCTAGTTAAGAGACGTTCTAAGTCTTTTCTGTTTTTATTTATCGCAGTTTCACTTGTAAACTTTCACCTGCCGCACCTGAAGAACTTTAATAACGGAGCAAGGCGTTCACTTCCTGGCTCGTGAAACCCGAGTTTGGCTGGCTGTTTAATCTACGTTGACATACAAGTCGTATAAAACACGTAGCGAGAACAGTACAGTGGATCAAACCAAATGAGTATGTCGCATTAAATGAAGCTAGTCCTCCCGGATACACCAGCCTCGTCTAACTAGCAGAGGAGGAGGCGTTTCAGTTATTTATAGTGATTACCTAGGCATCATACAAAAACCTCTACATAAATTCAATGCGTTTGAAGTCCTTTATACAAACATAACGTATGTAGCCACAAAAAATAAGTCTGCCCAGTCTATCACACTAATTATTATTTATAGAGCCCCCGGGCCGTACTCTGAATTCCTCTGTGAATTTGCAGATTTCACCTCAAACCTCGTTATTTCTTTAGACAAAGCTCTAATTGTCGGAGACTTTAACATTCGTTTTGATAACCCACAGGATCCTCTGAGAACAGCGTTCATGTCCATTCTAGATTCAGTAGGGATTAATCAGACAGTCATAGGGCCCACTCATAATGGTGGCCACACCCTCGATTTTATACTAACTCTCGGATTACATGTAGAAAGTATAGTCACATTTCCACAATCTGAAGCTATCTCAGATCATTATCTTATCTCATTCAAAATGTTTCTTAGTAATAATATATGCACCTCGCCACGCTATCGTAATAAACGTACGTTTACGCCAGCTACTACGCCGAACTTTATCAATAATCTCCCAGAGTCATCAACTTTGATTGGATCACTGTCACACCCCACAGAACTTGATCAGGCAACTGAATCTTTAGAGTCAACATTCTGCAACACCTTAGATAATGTGGCCCCACTTAAAAGGAAAATAATCAGAGAGAAAAAACTAGCTCCCTGGTATAATGAGCACACACGCACCTTAAAACTTACCACTCGAAAAATTAGAACGTAAATGGCTCCAAACTAAATTGGTAGTATTCCAGTTAGCACGGAAGGAGAGCCTCCTGGGCTATAGAAAAGCTCTTAGTGCCGCTAGATCAATGTATCTTTCCACCCTAATAGAAGGCGACAAAAATAATCCTAGATTTTTATTTAATATTGTATCAAAACTAACTGGGAATAAGAGCACCTCAGAAACAGGCACACCATCAATATACAGTGGTGACGCCTTCATGAATTTCTTCAATTGCAAAACTGAAAATATCAGGCAAACAATTCAGATTATAAATTTTAAACCAGATAATTTGATAACTAACACTGTAGATAACAATATAACTATATCAGATCAGCGATTAGAATGTTTTACTCCCCTTCAAGCGACCGAATTAACCGCAGTAATTTCTTCATCAAAATCACCAACTTGTGTACTAGATCCCTTACCTACACGTTTCCTCAAACAGATACTACCAGTAGTCATCGAACCTCTTCTAAAAATAATCAATTCCTCCCTTAGCACTGGCTACGTACCTAAATCTTTTAAACTAGCAGTTATCAAACCCCTAATTAAAAAACCTGACCTTGACCCCTGTTCATTGTCCAACTACAGGCCAATATCTAACCTCCCCTTTATCTCCAAGATCCTAGAAAAGGCTGTAGCACAGCAGTTATGCTCATACTTACATAAGAATAACATCCATGAAATGTATCAGTCAGGATTTAGGCCTCATCACAGCACAGAGACAGCACTGGTTAAAGTTGCAAATGACCAATTACTGGCCTCTGATCAGAGTTGTGTCTCCTTGCTTATGTTGCTTGACCTCAGTGCAACCTTTGACACCGTCGATCATACCATTCTCCTTGATAGACTAGAAAATGTTGTTGGAGTTAAGGGAACAGCCCTCTTATGGCTTAGGTCCTACTTGACTGATCGTTATCAGTTTGTTGATGTAAATGGTGACTTCTCTGCACATACTGAGGTAAAGTTTGGAGTCCCGCAAGGTTCTGTTTTAGGCCCACTGTTTTTTTCTTTATATATGCTACCTCTAGGTAATATTATTCGTAAACACAGTATTAGCTTCCACTGCTATGCTGATGACACACAGTTGTATGTTTCAGCGAAGTCAGACGAGAGACACCAACTTAACAAAATTGAGGAATGTCCAAAGGATATTAGGCACTGGATGCTTACTAACTTCCTCTCACTTAACTCTAAAAAGAAAGAAGTACTTGTACTAGGATCATGTGCAGCTAGGAGTAAGCTTTCTGATCACATAGTTACTCTGGATGCCCTTTATCTTTCATCATGTGCAGCAGTGAAAGACCTTGGTGCAATTATTGACTCCAGTCTTTCATTTGAAGCTCATGTAGATAACATTACCAGGATAGCCTTCTTTCATCTTAGAAATATTAATAGGATAAGAAATGCATTGTCATTTCAAGATGCTGAAAAATTGGTTCATGCTTTCATTACCTCTAGGTTAGACTATTGTAATGCCTTACTGTCGAGATGTTCTAATAGATGTATAAATAAGCTACAGTTAGTTCAGAATGCAGCAGCCAGAGTTCTTACTAGAACCAAAAGATATGATCACATCACTCCTATCTTATCCACACTGCACTGGCTCCCAGTCAAATCTCGTATTGATTATAAAATCTTACTATTAACCTATAGAGCACTAAATGGTCTTGCGCCATAGTAGCTGCGTGAACTCCTGGTCTTTTATGATCCACCATGCCTACTTAGATCAAAAGGTGAAGGCTATTTGTTGGTACCTCGAGTTGTGATGGCTACAGCAGGGGGCAGAGCCTTCTCTTACAGAGCCCCACAGTTATGGAACAGCCTCCCAATTAATGTTCGAGACTCAGACACAGTCTCTATGTTTAAGTGAACTGGGATGTTTGGCTGCTGTCGCCCCCCCACTCTAACATGTTCACTCAGGTTTGTTGACAGTGGAGTGGGTGGCCGCCTTGTGTCCCAGAGTGCCATCATGTCCGTATTACCTTCTAGCTCTCCCTTTTAACTATGCTGTAATAGCTAGTCTTGCTGGAGTCCCTGCCTGCACTCGGCACACAATGTATATTTTCCCGTAACCATTATGTGGAAATGAACATCTAACAATGTCTCTCTCTCTCTCTCTCTCTCTCTCTGTCGAGCCACACATGCTACTCGCCACACATGCTACTCCTGAGATACCAATGATCCTGACTTCTCCTGCCCTCTGGGCCGATCCATCCTGGTGTTATCATCTTTCATCCCCCTGTCAGCCTCCTGTCTGCATCGCCATCCCCTTTGTTCATGCTCCAATTTACTTGCAATTGCAACTGCCTGCTGGGTCGGCACCTATTACACACCTGTCTGGCCAAGGAGGGGTCTCCTCTCTCTCTGTGTTCCCTCTCAAGATTTCTCCCATTTTCCCATTTCCCTTTTGGGTTTTTGGGGAGTTTTTTCTTGCCCGCCATGAGGATTAAGTCAGGGGGTGCTGTCCTGTTTTGATTTTGACTGTTGTGGCCTGTAAACCCCTTTGAGACTGCAAACAGTGATATTGGGCTCTAAATCAGCTTGAAACTTGAAACATACGAGCAGTTTTCATCCAGTAGCCAGAGTCAGTCTCTCCTCTGTATTCCACCCTCTTCAACCCACCACTGCATTTCTCAGGTCTGTGAGTTTTGGGGTTGTGAACGAGTAGATAGATAAACTCAGCGGATGGGGACTAGACAGATGATGCTCTTAGGGAGCAGGGACTTGTGTGTACAGAACACGACTGTAGCCCTGTCCTGGGAACAGCCCAGGCTGATGGACACTAAGACTGTAGTGGATCAGTGCAGCTTTAACACTGATGAGACATAAGGTACAGAGTCACTTCAGCATCAGTCTGAGACAGAGTGATCCCAGAAAAAGAGACAGAGAGAGTGTGTGTGTGTGTGTGTGTGTGTGTGTGTGTGTGTGTGAGAGAGAGAGAGAGAGAGAGAGAGAGAGAGAATAACTGAACACTTACAGGATAAAGTTGATAATATTGCCAAACACCAGCAGAAGCACCCGATCCTTTCAGAAAAACACAGGCATGTTAATCCCACAGCATCAGCTTAGAGTGTCTGTGTGTGTGTGTGTGTGTGAGACAAAGAGAGAGAGCAAGAGGGTTTATTTACCATGTATATGGGTCTACTACACTGGCCGTGTTCACAGCGCATCCTGCTCAAGATTCCAGAGTCTGAAACACACACACACACACACACACACACACACACACACACATATACACGCACACACACATACACACACACACACAACATTAGCAGACAGTGACAGTAGCTGAATGTTCTCAGCCTTAAACCAGGGGATCTAAAAAACATTGATTATAAACACTGAAAATCCATGTATGTGTTTGCAGTGAATACAACAGACAGAGACCCTGTTCCTCATTTACGAAATGAACGCACGACAGAAAACTGGGCGAACGGTCATTTCCACGCAAAGCTCAGCTTTATCAATGTGGATGTGAGCTGTGGCTATGACCAAATCTCACGTCAAGTCTCAACTCCTGTACGAAAGTTTTGTCAGTGTGGACTTGCGATGCAGCATGTTAAATCTCCCTGAGTCGGAGAATTGTTATTAGACCATATATTCTTATTTACGGAAACCCTAGGATGCTATCAGTTCACATTTTAATTTTGATTCCGTTGATAACGTGTTATTTTTAAATTTGTTTTCGAGTTATTTATGTCTTTATCAAAAGATAACGAAACTTTGTTTTCCCGTGATAATGACAGAGGTTTAACACTTTTGCTTAACACCAGAGAATCAACTCTGAGAATATTGCTGATTGGCGAGATACGAACGTGTCATGAATCAATCCACATGAAGATGAACCCTGTCCTAAGATGATTTCTGCGCTTGGATCTGCGCTGGTTTCTACGTTAGGCTGATAAATGAGGGCCTCTGTGTGTGTGCGCGCGTGTGTGTGTGTCTTACCCAGATTCCAGCAGCTCAGATTGTAAATTTGAATGCTGATTAATATAGTGGCCAGAATATATAAGACAGAGAAGACAATCCAGAACGCTGTATTCCCCCTCCCAAAGACCTGACAACACAGAGAGAGAGAGAGAGAGAGAGAGAGAGATGGAGAGGAGAAATGGGGAGGAGAAGTGAAGAAGAGAGGAGAAGTGAAATATTTCTCTGTTTTCACAACCAAAAGACCTACTCCCTTTCATATGTAGGGTCTGCTGTGTGTGTGTGCAAGAGTGTGTGTACATACCACTCCCAGCACAGAGAGGATGATGACAGCGATCGGCCAGACATAGGCAGTGTATGCACTGAAAGTGATGTCTGGATGTCTCTTCTGATACAGCTTCAGCATACACAGACCAGCTATCATATACATGAATGTCGTGTCTGAGAGAGAGAGGTAGAGAGAGAGACAGACAGAGAGACAGACAAAGAGAACAGCAAGTGTGAAAGGGGCTTTTGGCCAGAATTGCCAGAGAGGTCAGTCCAGCAGTGTTGTGGGTCTTGTGTGTGAGTGGAGCTCCAGTCTTACCAAACTGGTAGTTAGTGTGGTTGGGACAGACATGGTAACAGGCACTCAACACGCCCTCCATCATCAGAGCTGTTCCCATGGCATAAAACAGGCCAAAGTGTTTAGGGATACCACACTCCTGACACCGAAAGACATGGAGGGAGAGAGAGAGAGAGAGAGAGAGAGAGATACAGTGTGTTTAAGGAATGAATGACCGAATTAATGAATCCATGCAGGGGTCATCACACATGATAGTGTTCTCCTACTAAGTTTTGTTTGCAGTATCTGTATTGGTTATATTGTCTTTTTTACTATTTTATTTTATTTATAGATACATACAAACACAACACAAAACATAGAACAAAACATCACATCGATCCTACCTCAGGACCACTGTGTTACAGTTCAGTCATAATAATAATAATAATAATAATAATGTATAGCAGATGAGTAGTGGCAATAGATCACATTGAAGAAGGAGGGGGGGGGGGGTGTCAGTTTGTTGAAGGGTTGAGAGGTAGAAGGACTGTGTCATGTTATTCTTCATTCTGTGTTTTAGCACCTCCTACCAGCCATTTCTTAGAGCAGTGAGGAAAGCTGCCTTAAGTGAGGTCACTTTAAGAGACGGCCTCTTTCTCATTGGCACAACTCATGCACGTGACTTGTGACATCACACTTTGTTCTGCCATTTTGTCTCCAGCATTTAGTGTAGAGGTCATTTTGCGGTCCTGCTAAATAATCTTTCTTTCTGTTCATGTTAAGCCTCGGAGAAGCTTCGTTTGTAAGTGACATTGTTCATCTACACTATTAAGTTGTACGTGTGTGCGCATTTAGCGATCGCACACACTTCGTGATGCTGTGTAACATAAGCATGGTTAAGGTGACTAGTATGATTTTGTGACATATCTGAATATGACTGATGGGTGTGATATCTCCTAGAGGGCAGAGAAATGGGGACAGTGGAATGCTGTGACCCAGAAATTTAGAGAGTTCAACTATTACAATTTGCCATAAATTTTGGGTTGGTGTGTATTGCCAGAACGAGTGATAATAACAATCTGTTGTGTTGAGGGTACATTGTGGACTGATATCTGTATTGTTGAAGCCCAAGAGGTGCATTCTGTGATGAGTGATGTGTGATCTTTGCAGAACCGTATGCTAGATTAGCTGTCCTTGAGAGTTGTGTGTCATGGAGAAGATGTTGCTACACATTTGTTTCCAGAAGTTGAGATCAGTCTTGATCATTAATAAAGAAATCAATCCAAAGAGCAATGGCAAAAGACAGCAAAGGTACAGTTAGGGGCTTAGGCAAAACAGAAGTCATAAAACAGGCAGAGTAGAGGCACAGAGAGGCAGAAGAACCAAGCAGAGGTAAACAGGGACTAGACAAAACTCACAAGGTGACAACATGCATAGGTCAGTAACAAGCAGGCAAAAAAACATCCAGGCAGAAGTTCCAAAAACACAAGGGAAAAAGTCACAGGTCCAAAAAAACAGCTAGGTCAAAGAGCAGAAATTCAACAAGGCAAACAGCACAGAGAGCAGAGAACTTGGCGAGATCATCTGGCAGAGAGTAAAGATTCAGACAGGGCTTAAATGCTGTGGCTGATGAGGTGAGTGACAGCAGGTGAGCAGCAAGCAGGTAGGCACCAGAGTAAACCATGGACTGGAACACCCTGGAACAGACAAACAAGACAGGACACAAGGGAAACAGGGACTAGGACTTGGAAGCACTGGGCTGGACCAGGACTCTAAGCAGTTAGTATTATCGTTTTACACAATGTGTGACATTGACAATGTACTCTATTGCACATGTAACACTGACAACGTTCTCTATTGCACATTACACAGCACACAATAGTGATACTCTTACTACTACTGCTCTATATTGTGGCATATTCATTATATTCATTATATAGTTACTAGGCATATAACTCCTGCACTATGGCAATAACTTTCTATCTACCTCACTGCTCTCACTTTACTAAAGGCTACTTATTACGCTACTAATTACTGCACAATGTACAGATACAACCTTTATTTTTATCTTTGTTTGATTTTTACTATTCTATTTTCTTATTTATCTAATTATTTTCTACTGTGTTATTCTAGGTCGTGTTTGTTGTGTCCTGACAGTGTTGTTGTGACACTTGAATTTCCCTTGGAATTAATAAAGTATTTCATATTCATATTCGTAAAAGATGGCATCCATTTCAACATTTAAGAAATGTTTCCGTAGATGATGAAATGGATGCTATCTTTTCCAGTAATGGCGGTGGTTGTAAATAATTGTTGGAAAGTTGTATCTGATTGGTGTATCTGTATTGGAAACTAACCCTCTGCAATCAAGGCTACTGGACAGAGAGTCTTTAGATTGTGTGAGATTCTGAAATCAGTCCCTGTGTTTCTGTCTATTTTAACCCTGACCCTGACCCTGACCTTGACCTTGACCCTGACCCTGCTCTCTGACACCCACAGCAGCCAGGCTAAGCCAGCACAGTCTTCAGAGTGTTCACAGCCTTTTCTCCCTTGGACAGCATCAGATACAGAGCAAACTCCAGCTGGTAGTTTCAGTGGGGAGGTGTCTGTGTGTGTGTGTTTGTGTGTGTATGTGTGTGTGGGTGCGTGTTTGCCAGCAGTCCGACTCACCAGAGCGTTGGAATTGTTTCTCATGTGCATGATGTCCCTCGTCAACACGATGACGAGGAAGAGCAGACCCAGCATCACGTAACCAAGGTTACTTAGAATGTTATTAAAGGAACTGAAAAACACAATACAAACTGATTCAGATTCAGAAAAGATGCATTCACACAGCAGTTTTGTTCTCTTTAATTCGCATTCAATACACCAGGACCGATCACAAAGCAGATTCCGCTCAAATACAAACACACACACGCACACACACAAACTCACCTCAGCGGTCCCAGAGGATGGGCACACAGGAAGTTATAGTAACAGATGTCCTGATTTCCTGTCCTGTTAAACACCTGTGGGAAATAAAAATAATCACATTCATTATTATTATTATTGTTATTATTATTATTATTCATTGTCAAAAAAACACACCGTGTGAGCGACAGTGTGTACGGGCATGTGTGTGTGTGTGTGTGTGTGAGAGAGAGAGAGAACAAGACATCAGAACAAATATGAAATGGAATGTTAGGGGTTAACATTTCTTCAGTACAAATTTCTTCTAAAATATAAGACAGAACTATCAGTGTGCACAGGCATGTGGGTGTGTGTGTGTGAGAGTGTGTGTGTGTGAGAGAGAGAGACTGTCCTCAGAGTAAAGGCCTGTGTTTAAACACAGTGTCTATGTCTGTAAGTATAAATGTACATAAGACACATGACACAGTAACACTACAGAGGACGACTGAGCACAAGGATGAACAGTGTTCATGTGCACACAGACAGACACACACAGACAGACACACACACACACAGACAGACAGACAGACACACACACAGACAGACACACACACACACAGACAGACACACACACACACACAGACAGACAGACAGTGGCATGACTACGAATGACTGTCTGTGATAAGACACATGTTGATAATAAGACACAGTGACGGTGTGTTTATTGTCTGTTACCGTCTGATAAGTGATGACGAGCTGTATGACAGGCAGGGCGTAGAAAACAGCAATAATCACAGTATTCCTGCAAACACCAACGTTCATAACTTACACATGGTTTTTAATCCGTTCATTATTCACACACAATTTTAAACATATTTCATTTTATTTTACTGTCATCTGTCTCTCCACTGACCAAGAGTTCTCCATGACTGTGCATACACATGTGATTACAGCAACACCCTGGAGTACCAGAGTAGTGTTTCATGATCGTAAGTCAGGCCCACAAGTTCACACACACACACACACACACACACACACACGGGCCAGTACTCCATAAATACTCACAGGAAATAGATCATATATCTTTTAGTCAGGCTCCTCTGGTCTCTCTTGGCTAAATCTGATACGTAAAGGTACTTCTGTATTGGCAAGACAGAAAGAGAAATGAATGGATGAATACATAGATCAATAAAACAATAGACTGATATATCAGAGACAAAGCTCAAAGAAAGCTAGTATACAAACTATGACCCAAAATGCCTTAAACAGTCTCCGGTTAGACAGACAGGACAGGCATGAGAGAGACCACTGTAAGACAGACAGACAGGTCAGACCTGAGAGAGACCACTGTTAGACAGACAGATAGGACAGGCCTGAGAGAGACAGGTGTTTGACAGACAGCTAAGGCATAAGACAGTTCACTGCTAGGCAGACAGACAGGACAGGATGCCCCATAGCTTTCCTTTGTGCACATGCTGTTCTTATCCTCCTCGGCCGCACTCAGCGACTCCTCTCTGGAGCTCCCCACTGGCTCCAGAGAATGTCCTGACAGACAGACAGACAGACAAAGGGAGAGAGACAGAGAGAAATCCTTTTCATTTTTGTTTCATTCTTGGAAAGCGGAGGATTATTTAAAGTGGTACTGTAATTAAACACAGCTTCACAGATTCAGGTCAAAACAGAAATCAGCGTCTATTTTATTTGTGTGTGTGTCATAAGAGAGTTGGTACTTCACACACACACACTAAAATATTCCATTCTCACCCGGAAGTGAGGCTGGAACAGAGAGAGAAGGCAAAGATTTCACACAAACTAGAAAAAAATGCAACAACATGTCTGTGAAACTAAATATTTAAAGTGTTCAGAATGAATTGCGGTTTATTTGGTAGCATACCACAACGTGACTGATATTAAGTGCATTAGTACTGTGTTCTTAGTTAGAGCTGCACTATTTGATAGATTCCCCTGCTCTTCCTACCTCCAGCTTCCAGTGGGGAGACCTGAGGTTAACCCACCCCCCTCCCCATCCCATACTTCTGAGTGGGAGACTTTCCCAGGCAGTAGCCTGCCTAGCCCACAAACTAGAATCAGGGCGCCCACTCTGACAAGGTTGATTGATCCACATGGTGACATGACGTGACGTGCAAACGAGCGATAAAAACGATCCCGCAAATGTCACCGTTCCAAATTTTTTTGCGCGGGCGCCCCTGGCATCTTGCTACTGCCCATGTCGCCCATGTCGCCCATGTCGCCCATGCCTAAATCCGCCACTGTCTACGTTATACTGTCTATGTTGTCTATGTTATGAATGTCTTTCATCAGATTAGAAAGAGAAATGTTACTAATCAGTTTATTATTCTATAAAATAATCACATCAGCTATGTTTTGATTGGATCTGTTTGTGCCCTCTAATTCTCTGAGGTCATTGGTGGTCAGATTTGGTATAACAAATCTTCTCACAGCTTCTGAATAAATGTATAATTTCCTGTGTTTAAACTATTAGTGCTGCTTACATGGAAAACTGGAGTTCTCTCTTAAGTGACTACTGGATAACGAGCTTTAGTTTTTTATTGAATTAAGTATTTCAAGTTTTACAGAATGAAGCACAGGATGAACATCGAAAATCCGAAATCTGAAACCTTTACTGAGCGCCGACATGACGCCACAAGTGAAAGACTCTTCATCTGACCTCACCTGCCCATGACCTCTGACCTCACCTGCCCATGACCTCTGACCTCACCTGCCCATGTGGAGCTCTGACGCTTTGTTGGTGCCAAGATATCTGGTTATGTTCTTATTCACATGTGCTTGACTGGATCAGGGGAGGGATGGGAGTCAGGATCTGCCGGGTTTTTGGGATTTTTTCGGGTTTTGGAATACGCTCCCCGGTGACCTCAACCAGCATTACAAATGGGAAACAGTACAGTGACTGTACTCACACTTCCAGTATTAGTGCTGCTTTAGTTATTATTATTTAATTATAAGTGTCATCTTTAGTTATTTATTAAATTGGGTATTTCCGGTATTACAGAACTGAATTATTACAAATGAGAAACAGTACAGTGACACACACACACACACACACACATACTTAGAATACAGATGCAAGACTGGGTGTGGTTTCTCTATGAGGGTGGTACACTCTGTTGTGACTGGTTGCTTGGTTACCTGTCTCTGCGGGCGACGTCTCTCCAGGTTTCATAGGCCCCTCCTTCTTCTTCACACAGATGTAGATGACACAGGCAAAGCCACAGCAGATGGGCACAAACAAGAATATACCAAGACAAGTCCACATCCCCATGGCATATGCTGGGAGACAGAGAGAGAGAGAGACAGACAGACAGACAGACAGACAGACAGACAGAGAGAGAGAGGAAGATAATTCATTCTGATGGAGTGTACAAATACGTGTGTTTGTTTGTTTATAAATGTTTGAGCCATGGAACTGAACATTTAATGAACATTTTATCACTGTGCTCTTATTGGTCAGGATGCATTACATGAGTGTTCACTCATTCTGTAAAGGAATTACTGATATGTAGAAATACCAGTAGAAATACCAGTGTTCACACATCACTGGTTTTAATTTAGAATTAGACCCATTTCTAAACCTCAGACAAGTCATGCAACAGTGCAGCTCATGTCTCATCACTGATCTGTTCCCAATTCCTTCTGCCTGACTTCAGATTCCACAGTCCAACTCACAGTCAATGGCAGGAGAGACAACCACCTCCAGAGATTTACTATGATTCCCAGGGTCAAACAGCTGATCTGTGAGAGAGACAGAGACAGAGAGAGAGAGAGAGAGAGAGAGAGAGAGAGAGAGAAATGTAATATTAGGCGCTTTCGCACCGGAGGAACTTTTCCATAGTTCTTAGAACTATTGGAGAAAGTACCCCCTTTTTCGCGTGTTCGCACCGCAGGAACTTAGAACGATCATAGTTCTTAGAACGCCGTTTTGAGGGGCTTTTTTAGCTCCTACTTCAGGGTAGGTACTTTCGCAGCGCAATAGGAACCTTGTGACGTAGGTGTACAGCTATTGGTCCAGACGCAGGTATACGATGATTGCAACCGCCATTTTTAAAGATCCGTGCAAAATATAAAGTCTTAGAGCGTATTACATTTAGTTTTTGATATTCATGTCTTAAAATGTCTGGAATTGTAGGAGGGGAGACATGGTTTTTATGTTTTATTTTACTGGTATTTTATATCCCCCAACAATGACCATTTCTGCAACGTCCAATGTATATTTGTACATTGAAGAGGTAGCGTACACTCCGCTTTGGTAGGTGCTTGTAAAAAAGTGAAGTCTCCGTGTTTGCACTCATACACTGTGAACAGCGTGTGTCCGCTTATGTGGCTGTGATCCGTATTTTAACTTAAAATAAGAATGTGTTTACCCAGCTTACGATTTGAGGGCTGCGGTGGGGAAAAGGGGAAAAAACCCACCATGCTGCGAGAAAGCGTCAGGTACAAGCGCTATGCTAACACCCGAAAAGTACTATGCCCATCGAGTCATTCACTGCTACTGCAGTGGTAAATGCATAAATGCAGGGGGACATTTTTTTTTTTCCATTGGACTGGGTCTATCGCTATACAGTTTTATTTTCGTTAATGAGAAGGCAGTTATATGTTATCTAATGTGCACTCAATATTTCTGTCATTCAAATTCAATAAAACTGGTTAATTGTGTATACTGTAGTCTAGTTTGTCGATTTCTTTTGCCGCAGTAATGGCAATTTTTTCCTTTTGGAGGTATTTAAAAGGTCTTAAAAGTCATTAAATTTCTACTTAAAAATGTGCAGCTATCCATGGTAAGTCGTAAACAACAGTTCTTAGCTGCTATACCGTCGGCTGGCTTACGTCACTTCAGTGTTCCTACTGGCGGTGCGAATGCAAACAGAAAAAATGCCCCAGAACGTAAGTAGTTCTAGGGGAAGCTGCCCAGGGGGTAGTTCCTATCTAATGAGACCGCAGAACTGTTCAGTCCGAAAGCGCCTATTGTTTAGACACTTTTCTGCACCGTTGCGAGTAAGCTGGTGTTTGTCTCTGCTGCTCTGACCTGGTACCAGAGGGTATAACTTCAGAGGTCCCCCACACGCCTCATCTTCCATCTTCACCACCACAACCACATAGAAACTGTTGCTAGGGAAGTCTTTTTTCTGCATGAATGGAGAGAAAAAAAAGTTAGCGAGTGAACCTTAGTGTTCTCCAGTCCTCAGCCAAGTCAGTCCACAGGCTTATACAGTACACATGCTAATGAGCATTTTCTGCATGTGTTTGTCTGTGTAAACAAAATGTCTGGTGCAAGTGGTCCAGGCTGTGTGTGTGTGTGTGTGTGTGTGTGTGTGTGTGTGTGTGTGTGTGTGTGTGTGTGTGTGTATTACCTGCACCGTGATGGCTGCTGTTGTAGTCATGGTCTGGTACATCCCAATGAAAGCTACATTATTGTCAAGATCATACACTGGACACTGGTGAGAGAGGGGGAGAGAAAGTGAGAGAGAGGGTTCAGTAGGGCTTCTCTGTTAAACACATCTTGATTTTTCTAAAGACATGTTTTTTATCTCTGTTGTCACTTTTTGTGGTGGACATTCCTGTACATCTTTACTGTACTGCTCTGTGATACCACTCATAGCCTCTTCTGCTTTCATCTCAGTCAAGACATAACCACAGAAATGAAGGAGAGGTGTGGTCTGAGTGTGTGAGGGAGTGTGTGAGGGTGTAGTGTGAGTGTGGGAGTGTTAGCCAAATTTTTGAATAGAATTAGAGGACCATTGGGAGTCTACACTAGGAGCAGAGTGAATTGTAATGATGTCAGTGTTTTATTACAGTAAGATCATCTGAACAGAGTGTCTATTCAGTTCAGGCTGGTAATTAATGTCTTTATGTGAAACTTTTCCATAGTCAAACTTGTAACTGACAGGAGAAAAAAAACTCTGTTTCAGAGTGTTTGGCATTTGGCATGAGTGTATTAGTGCGGTGTGAGTGAGAGAGTGTGTAGTGTGAGCGTGTAGTGTGAATGTGAAGTGTGAGTGAGAGAGTGTGTATGAGTGTGTAGTATGAGTGTGTAGTGTGAGTGAGGGAGTGTGTAGTGTGAGCGTGTAGTGTGAATGTGTAGTGTGAGTGAGAGAGTGTAGTGTGTATGAGTGTGTAGTGTGAGGTGTGAGTGAGAGTGTGTGTAGTGTGTGTGTGTACTGTGTTTGTGTGCAGTGTGTGTGTGCAGTGTGTGTAGTGTGTGTGTGTAGTGTGAGTGTGTGTGTGTAGTGTGTGTGTGTGTGTGTAGTGTGTCGTGTGAGTGAGAGAGTGTGTAGTGTGAGTGAGAGAGTGTGTAGTGTGAGTGTGTAGTATGAGTGTGTAGTGTGTAGTATGAGTGTGTAGTGTGAGTGAGAGAGTGTGTAGTGTGAGTGTGTAGTGTGAACGTGTAGTGTGTGTGTAGTGTGTCGTGTGAGTGAGAGAGTGTGTAGTGTGTAGTGTGAGTGAGAGAGTGTGTAGTGTGTGTGAGTGTGTAGTGTGTAGTGTGAGTGAGAGAGTGTGTAGTGTGAGTGAGAGAGTGTGTAGTGTGTGTGAGTGTGTAGTGTGTAGTGTGAGTGAGAGAGTGTGTAGTGTGAGTGTGTAGTGTGAGGTGTGAGTGAGAGAGTGCGTAGTGTGTAGTGTGAGGTGTGAGTGAGAGAGTGTGTAGTGTGAGTGTGTAGTGTGTATGAGTGTGTAGTGTGAGTGAGAGAGTGTGTAGTGTGAGTGTGTAGTATGAGTGTGTAGTGTGAGTGTGTAGTATGAGTGTGTAGTGTGAGGTGTGAGTGAGAGAGTGTGTGGTGTGAGTGGGAGAGTGTTTAGTGTGAGGTGTGAGTGAGAGAGTGTGTGGTGTGAGTGAGAGAGTGTGTAGTGTGTATGAGTGTGTAGTGTGAGTGAGAGAGTGTGTGGTGTGAGTGAGAGAGTGTGTGGTGTGAGTGAGAGAGTGTGTAGTGTGAGTGAGAGAGTGTGTGGTGTGAGTGAGAGAGTGTGTGGTGTGAGTGAGAGAGTGTGTAGTGTGAGTGAGAGAGTGTGTGGTGTGAGTGAGAGAGTGTGTGGTGTGAGTGAGAGAGTGTGTAGTGTGAGTGTGAGTGAGAGAGTGTGTAGTGTGTATTGTGAGGTGTGAGTGAGAGAGTGTGTAGTGTGAGGTGTGAGTGAGAGAGTGTGTGGTGTGAGTGAGAGAGTGTGTAGTGTGTAGTGTGTAGTGTGAGGTGTGAGTGAGAGAGTGTGTGGTGTGAGTGAGAGAGTGTGTAGTGTGGAGTGTGAGTGTGAGTGAGAGAGTGTGTGGTGTGAGTGAGAGAGTGTGTAGTGTGAGTGAGAGAGAGTGTGGTGTGAGTGAGAGAGTGTGTAGTGTGTAGTCTGAGTGAGAGAGTGTGCCGTGTTTATCTCCAGACCTGGACGTCTTGGATGGACATAACGGAGCAGGGGAAGTTGACTGAAGAGTTGACCTTGACGATGACCGTGTCCACTCCTTCAGGAAACACATATTTAAAAAACTGCAGAGGAACACAGGACAGACAGACGGCTTATGGACGGTTGCCATGGGAAGAGGATGACAAACAGATTTCATACATAAGCCAACAGTTCTGATTTCTGAGCCTTAACCATCTCTCCTGTGAAGCTATACAGGTTATAGAGAGAAACCATAGAATGATCAAGACTCTCACTACAGCCTGACATTCATCTCTCTCCACTTTAATGTTTATGCTGAGTCATCTTATAGAATCCACTAACAGTCCAAATAACTTCTAGATTTAAACACACACACATTCACAAACATATATACATACATACATATACCCACCTGTGTACATACAAACATACACACATGCACGCACACACACACACACACACATATACACACCCACCATGTTAAAATGGACTCACTTTACCTTATTAATTTGAGAACTTTGCAGACAGAAATCAGGGGCCTTGAGGCATTAGGCTGTGTAAATGTCATTGTACAGTAGCTTGGCTTCATCTGCTCTGTCATATCAGTTTAAAATAACAGCTGGCATATAGCCCTACTGTCTTTCCTGTGTAGCCTGTTGCATAAGGGCTGTGTGTGTGTGTGTGTGTGTGTGTGTGTGTGTGTGTCCATACTCACCTGAGGTTGGGATGGAGTGGCACTGAAGCTGAATTTCTTGTTTGTCCTATGGAAAAAGGAAATTGAATTCCAACCCTCACAATCACACAATGGTTATGACTACCTCCCTAAAGGACTGTTGTTGCTATATTAATGACATAAACAAATATCAGAGATAAAGTTCTAAAAACATAGAGTGACTGGTGGTGATTTTGGAATTGTTGCTTTAGAACTGTTGGTGATGTCATATAGAATGTTACTGTCTTAACATTAGCCAAGTTCTTGAATAGAATTAGAATACCATGGGGATTCTACACTAACAGCAAATTGAGCTGATGTCAATGTTTGGTACGGTTAGAGCATCTGAAGAGTGTCTATTCAGTTCAGGCTGACAATTAATGTCTTTATGTGAAACTTTTCCATGGTTAAGCCTGTTTTTAACTGACAGGAGAAAAAACTTCACTCTCTATTTCAGAGTCTATCAGGCTATTACATTCACAAACTCCAGAATATAGTGTAATTCAGTACAATCTGTGTTGTAATCTCAGCTTCAACGGGTGCCGTTGGTGTGAAAATTCAGTCTGCCCTAGAATACCAAGCACAGCAGTCAAGCGGAGTGTTTGAGAGACAGACAGACAGACAGACACTCACTGTAGGGTGAAGCTGTCCACCCGACTGACTCTGAGCTGGTAGCTAATGCCAGCGTTGGACAGAGTGGACGCGTCCACGTAGAAAAACTGAGTTTCTGATGGCACTTGAGTCGGGGGCTGACACAGAGTACGAGCTGCTTCTGTATACTGATACTTTCTCCAAGACCTGAGAGAGAGAAAGAGATGGAGAGAGAGAGAGGGAGAAAGAGAGAGAGAGAGAGAGAAGGGGGAACAAAGACGAGACAGACAGAGAGAAATAGAAAGGGAGAGGGGGTAATAGGTAGAAGGAGAGAGAGAGAGAGAGAGAGAGAGAGAGAGAGAGAAAATGGATGGATGAGCACACACACATGGGTTCTGTTCTGCATGAATCTGGAAAGAACTTCAAACTGTAACAGGCAAAGAAATACATGTGACTAGGGATGTGCCGATCCGATCTCAAAGATCGGTATCGGTGCCGATCGAGGCATTTTTAACTGATCGGTATGGAGCACGACCTTAAGTCTGATCCTTTGCTTTGCGTCAGCTGTCACAGGTGTCGTAAGGACAGCATTATTTCTGGCAGGGCGTGGCTAATTTGTCTGCAGTGTGGAAATATTTTCAATTGGGAAATGAAAGCAGTCCAGCAGCCACTTAATGTTTGTAATGCGAGCATTTCGCAAGGCGGTAGGAGCTGTTTTCAACAGGCTACTACTGCTCTGATACGGCACCTAAAAAGTACACTCAACGGAATACAGTGAGTTCACTCAGTTAACTCAGACAAAGGCTGCTCTGAAGCAACACACTGGAGGACATACATTTAAAAGGAGAGAGAAATTTCCTCGAGACAGCGAGAAGGCCAAAAAGATCACCAAGAGGGTAACTGAATTAATCGCTTGGATGACCATCCCATTGCCGTGGTAGCGAATACAGAGGTGCTTTCATATTCGGCAAACTGGGGCGAGCGTTACAGGCGAATGGGTTTTCTTTTCATTTTTAAATCTGAATGTTTTTTAGGTCAGCGTACTCCGACGACATTAATCCTCAAGGCTACTAACAACAACCAAGGTATCAAGGTATCAAAATTGAAACACCTAATGCTTTAGCTGTATGTGATGTATGTGAGCTAGCCTAAACTATCGACCACAGAGAGCAATACAGTTGCTTAACTAACGCTAAGGATTGATAACGATAGCATACAAAAAAGAGGCTTTCAGAAGAAGTATCAACGAAACTGACAGTTGATTTTAATACCTTTAATGTACTTGAAATGTGCACTGTGCAACTGTATTATCTAGGAATATACAAGTATCGGATCGGGATTCGGTATCGGCAGATGCTCCATATTAAATGACTCAGATCGGGATCGGGGGCAAAAAAACTTGATCGGGACATCCCTACATGTGACAGACAAAACTCTCACAGCATGACCTGCCCACAAACTTCCATCCATGATATTTTAAAAACAACACTATCTAATTATACTGCAAAACTTTGCTTTGCTAAGAAGAAGCAAGTACTTCTGGTTATGGCGGCTTGCTGAGTGAGCGTGTGTTAACCTGCTCTGCCACTCTGACAGTTAAATCCTCTCTAAAACTCGTATTTGGGACTGCTGTATACCCAGTTACATTAGAAGAACCAAGAGTAATGACTCTGAAACAAAGAAAAGCAAGCCATGGTCCCAATAAAACGCTTCAGTCTGAACTGTCAAACTTTGCATCACCAAGTGCCAACTCCAAGTCTACTGCTAGCGCAAAAGCTATGGATACTGACAAAACAGCTAAGGCTAGCATAGCACCTGAGGATACAAGGCTGGACAAGGTCAAGCCTATGTCTACCAAGGAGTTGAGTGCCATATCAGAAACCACCCTGGCAGCTATCAACAATATGAAATCTGAGTTTTCCACCAGATCGCTCCCATTCATTGAGGACTCTCTTGCGAGCGCCCTCTAGGGGAGTTGCAGCCAATTTCGGTACAACAGCATTAGTAGGAAGTGGACAGGCTCAATGCAAAGGGGCTCTGGCTTTTCGAAAAGCAGTAGTCACAATGCATTTACTACTCCATAGACAGAATACAGAAAAAAGAAGCGGATGCCAACGCCGTTGGTAAAACAGGTAACAAAAAGGTAACAGCTGTTTTAGGTCAAATAAAAGTGAAAGACTTATCACTTCATTACTGAATAACCAAGGAGAAACCATTGCAGACCCAACTGAAACAAATGAAACGTCAGGAAATTTTATGAAGAGCTTTGTAGCTCAGAGGTAACTCTTGACAAATTAGAATTAAACGATTTCTTCGACAGAATTCATATACCCATTCTACCAGAAGTGCTCAGGCCTGATTTAGAGAGAGACATAACTTTTGAGGAAATACCTACATCAACTGATGGTATGAAAGTAAGAAAAACGCCAGGGCCCGACAGTCTACTCATTGAAATCTATTAAAAGTTTAAAACAGATTGCGGACATCACTTTCAGAAATGTTTAAAGAATCCTTGCATAGTGGAGCCCTGCCACTCTCCCTAAGAGGCGCCTTGATTACTTTGCTCCCTAAAGCTGGTAAACCAAATAACAAATAAGATTAAAACTGGTAAACCAAATAACAAATGCAAGAATCTGAGGCCAATTAGTCTTCTAAATGCAGATGGTGTAAGAGTGCTGTGTAAGATTTTAGCGAGAAGGGTTGAGGGGATAATACCAAAGATAATTGGAAAAGATCAGAATGGTTTTATTCAGGGCAGACAGGGCCTCCATGATGTCAGAAGGCTTCTCAATATACTCCATAACCAAAAGGGGGCGCCAGACACTGCTTTACTGTCACTGGATGCTGAAAAAGCCTTTGACAGAGTGGAGTAGCCCTACCTATTTGAAATTCTTGCGCCAATGAGGGAATTTCTGCATATGATTCGACTGCTCTATACGGAGCCATACGCACAAATACTGACTAATGATAGCACCTCAAAAACTATCAAGGCAAAACAAGTATGTAGACAATGATTTACCATGGCAATTGAACCACTAGAAATTGCAATAAGAACCCATAATAACATCTCAGGAATACCCATAGGACAGCAGGAGCACTGTCTGGCTTTATATGCAGATGATGTCATTATCTTTCTCAAAGATATGGGTAAATCTATCCCTGTTGGATCAGATTAAGACAACTGGTAAAATGTCAGGCTATAAGATACAAATCTCAAACCTCAGTTATGTTATTAAACCATGCAGAAAGGAAAAACCCACCCGAAGAAGCTGCTCAATTCAAAAGTTGTTGATTGTTTCACATGCTTAGGCATTCAAATTGTAAAATGTCTTGTGAATATTGTAGTTACTAACCACAGACCAGTGGTGCATGAAATCTCAAATTCAGTTGAAAGATGGACATCTATACTAATGTAATTAATAGGGAAAATAAAAATTTTCTCAAAATGAATGTACTTCCTAAGCTGTTGTATTTGTTTCAAAATTTACCATTGCTGCCACTGAGTAATTTATTCTCTCATCTAAAGAGACTTTCATCAGATTTTTATGGAACAATAGACACCCCAGGTTGCGACTGTCACTGTTGTACTTATCCTATGATAGAGGGGGGCTTAGATGCCCCAGTCTGCTCTGGTATTATTGGACAGCACAGTTGAGAACGCTGATGTTCTCTTTTACAGGGGAGGATGTCCCCTTATGGAGGGAGATGGAAGGCCACCTACTGAGTCTACTTCTTCCCGTTTATCTGTACTATTGTTAAAAAGCCTAAAAAGAACATGAAAAATGCCATTGTTAGAAATATGATTGGCGTGTGGCACCAAGTCAAAAAGCATATGGGGGAAACTGCCTCTCTCTCACTCTTTAGTCCAATATGATTTTATGAAATGATTTTTCCCCCCCAGGAAAATCTGATGGGGGTCTTAAAACTTGGGTTGCAAAGGACTACAAAAATAGGAGATTTACACAATTCTGACTGTGAACATCTGATGTCATTTGAAGAAGTAACTAATAAATATAGCATATCCTGCAGTCAATTCTTCAAAAACTTGCAATTGAGAAACTTCATCAGAACACAACAAAATCAGGGACTATCTACCCCCCCCCCCCCCACCCCTGGTCCTTAATAGAAAAGGTAATGCTTATGGACTGTTTGGGGATAATCTGTTTTAGCATAATCTCCAAGATATACGACCTTCAAGTAGGCGAGTCCCCAGAGTCATCCGTAAAGAGGCTAGAGGCATGGAGAGAGGCCCTACATGAAGACATCACCATCAAAGATTGGAAGAGGGCACGTACCAAAGCACCATCACAAACAATTAATGCACGCCTTAATTTACCGCAGTATAACTGGCTGATGCCAATGTATATAACCCCAGAAAAGCTTAATAAATACAATAGTGCTATACCTGATATATGTATCAAGTGCGAAAAGGAAACTGCTGTCTTTCTACTGTCTTTGGCAAAAAAAAGTCTTGCGAAGCAGTGAGAGCGTATCCAGGACACATTATACATACAAATACCCCTAGACCCAAAGGTTTTCATCCTGGGCTTATATCCAGCTAGTCATAATATTAGAAGGAGACAACACGTTTTGTTTTTTTTTCAGGAATAGGTGTATTATTGGCCAAAAGAGTTATTTGCTCTATCAGGGAAAAAGGATCTGTAGGCTGAGTGTGGGTGAAAGAATTTCTGAATTATCTACGCCTTTAGAAAAAATCAAATATGCTTTCAGGGGTCATCATTCACTCCTTCACACTTTATCTGGGGTCCCTTCCTATGTTATCTAAAGAGGACAGACCTAGCCCATTTGATGGAAGTACATGGGGATGTATAAGTAACACTCTACAATGTCCAAATCTGTCAAAGGCTTTTTATATTCAACATTTGTACATTGATGTAAGATGAACAACCCTAACACAATCCTCAATCAAAAGGAAAAAAAACTATATATAAAATATAAATATAACATTTTTATTTCATACATTAATATACACACACACACACACACACACACATATATATATATATGGGGAAGAAACTCTCAGTCCACACCTTGTCAGCACTACAGATCCACTTCTCTCCAAAGTTTATCAAAGAGCTACTTAATATAAACCTAGATTTATCACCCTCTCTCTTATGAATGGGAACTGGGTGAGAAACTGGGCTTGTGTTTTATTGCTGTTTAAATATGGGCTATTATATGGCTGTTTAAAATATATGTCCAGTGGTTGTTCTGAATATGGCCAGAATTCTGGAATATTAACAGTCATATTGGCTGTCAAAAAAAAAAGTCTAACATAAACCCAGGGATGTATAAAATATATAGGTTTTCCTCTATGCGTTAGCAGGTCATTAAAAGTTAAACCAGAATGACATCTAATGGGATGGGGGAGGGGGGGGGGGGGCTAGTGATTGCCTTTAATACGACAGTTAGACTATTCTCTGGCTAAGTTTAACCATTGCGGAAATGAACCTGGGGGGGGGGGGGGGGGGGGCATATTAGCCTAACAGATCGATCACATTTTACGATATTGAATTGGACAAATTTTAAAAAGCAATGAATCGATAAAGCAATATTTTTGCACATCCCTACAGTCCATATGCAATGCTTTCTATCAGTCATCTGCCCCTCTGCATTATAGACTGCTGCAGTGCAATCTCTTCCTCACAACAGCCTGCTCACTGAATCACGTCTGGTATAATCACACAGAGCAGCCGTGACATTATAGACTATGCCTGCTAAGCTGATGGCTATCTGAATGTATCACTGTTATATCAATACCAGGGTCTTCTGTAGAGTTACTGGGGACCGGGGGGGTCGACTGAAGTTGCTGGGTAACCAGTTTACTCACGGGCCATGGAAAATGAGAGGAACCTGGAAAGAAAGAACGGCCTGTTTCTGCCTAACGACAAAGAGGATTGGACTGTCATTGGATCCATTGGATTGAACTGGACCCTCAGAAAGAAGCTCCACTGACACCCTGATCGCTCCCGTCTGACAGAGAGAGAGAGAGAGAAAAAGGATTAAATTTATGTTTAGCCTGTATTTATCAGTATTGTTTTGTAAAATGAAGCACTTTTGTAAACTACAATAGGGTCGTGCAGTGTGCAGAGTATAACAAACTGAAATGTGCATGTTCATTGAGCAAGTTACTGGAAATATGAGTGTTATTGACACTGGCACTTTCCTTACCTTGTTTCTCGAAACTGTATGGTTGAATGCATAGATGGTTTGGCTTTTGCTGGTAACCGTGTCGTTGTAGGTCACATCGAACTGGGCCTCTTTCTGTACCACTTGATTCTTCGAAACAGCCGTCTCAGAATTAACCGAATGGGTTGCAAGTAACCGCATCATAAACAGGGTAACCCATATCGGTTTGAAACCTGACGACAAGAGGCCCAGATTTTGTCGACATTTCCAACAACGTGGCATTTTTGCTCCAACAAAAATTGGGTCGTTGACAAAGGCACCGAAACAGCTTTTCTGTGACGATTTTCCACGTAAAGTCGATGATGGCACCACAGTTAGTTGGTAGGACCACAGCTTCTTCTGCTGATGAGTACAGTAACCTCTTTATATACTGTGTGTGCCCGTCTCACTTCCCCATAAAAATTGCTGTTTCCCACGTAGGCATCATTTACGCAGACATCCCACCCTTCAAAAACTCATTTCAGGGAGGTATCTATATATATGGATGATTCTTCAACTATGGTAATTTCTGTATCCCTGGAAGAAATAAGAAAAACAACAACAAAAATTAACTCTGACATTAATTTTTCTATATAATAAGAGGTCTTTTATGTATACTTTTTTACTATAATGCCTTTGTCCCTAAGATGGACTTTGGACCCTTCAACCCTGCTTTATTTTGAATTTAACATTGGAATAATGTTGAGTTCACATACGAATTACACATTAATGTCTATTTTAATTAAATATATTAGGCGTTGTAATATTTCCTCACATTTTCTTAAGAACCCCTGCCCCTTGGGTTCACTGTCATTTCCACCACACTGTACAAAATAGAATTCTGGGATCATTGTTTTGGGGTTTCTATACCTGGTAACCATAGCAGCAGCCACTCAACAAGGGAGCACATGGCTGGAGAAAAGAGTGACCTCCATGGGGGGTATTAAAAAGAGGAAAAATCAAGATAAATATGAGTTAAATTGAGAATACGTTGATTGGGTGCCATTTCCTAACGGCTCATGTTTCATATGAATGTAAAAACACGTGGACCAATTTCATTTAATACTGTGTATTTTGTGTACATTTAATGCTAACTCTAAAACTGACATTATCAGACTAAGATATCATGAGACAGGAAATGATGATTTTCCTCTTAATACTACAGTGAAATATATATTATTTAACAAAATCATCACAGCCACTATCAGGATGTGTTTCTATGCAATGGAGAAATAAGTCATGGCAATGGGTTTTTGTAAAAAAAAAAAAAAAAGTTAAATGCTAAAATGTTCCTGACCAAAATGAACCATAGTTGAAGAATTACCCATATAAGTTGGTAGTCTCGATGCTAACAGCTAAATGTTAATGCAAATGTCGGTTCTATTTCTTTTGCAGACTTTCCTTGTACTGTAACGTGGCTTGCTTGGCAGATTTGAGCTTTTTACCGCAAGTCTCAACCTCACAGCAGTCTGTGTCAATGAGTTTGTTCATTTTGTGAGACATTAGATTCACAAATGATTTGTGAGACAGCTGACTTCGGAATTCTGTCCTAATGTGACGCACCATGCTGAATGCCCTTTCTACATCGTCAATTTGGCAGCACCAAAAGAAGCTTCATCAACTGGCAGAGCTCTTTGAATCTCAACTGCCGTGTGCTCACAGATTTTACTTTGGACAGCTTCCCCCAGAACTCATCAACTGACAGACTTTTGTAGTTTGGCAGCAGTCCTTCAAAGTCAGTTGAAACATAATCCAGGACTTCCAAGTGGAGCGGCTCACCGGCATCTGCCCCCCGATCACATTTGGCAACCCCTTTGCCAAAGTCAAAATCACCTCATCTTGGCTCTCTCTCTATTGACCACAGACAGATTTGGTCTCTCATTTGTGGAAAATATTTAAGTATTAACACTGCCTTAACATACACTGCAGTCAAGACGGCGGAATCTCTTGCCATCTTCCGCAGGAAACTGAAAACCCACCTCTTTAGAACCCACCTGACCCCCATTGCCTAACCTCCCTTTCCTAAAAAAAAAAAAAACTTTGTCTTGTATCTGTGTTTGTCAAAGTATTCCAGGGGCGCAATACGAAGGGGCAAATTGACGCTCAGTCTTATTGTGATCTCTGCGCATGAGGTATTAGAAATCCGACTGATGCACTGATTGTAAGTCGCTTTGGCAAAAGGCTTCTGCCAAATAACTAAATTGTAAATTGTAAATTGTACACTCTGCCTCATCAAGTCTTAAGCTGGAATAGAAAGTGTCATTTTAGGTTGAACAGTGAAAAATAACAAAGAGGAAGTCAATCGAGAATGCGATGGTTGGTTGTGTGCGGGAATGTGCCTGCAAGCCCAAAAGAAGATCTTTTGTAACCTCTATATAATCAAGAGTGTCGGTCACTGCTTGAACTGTCTGTAACCTTGAGTGAAAGTATCTTAGATCAGACAAGTGAAACTGTCAAAGGGATGTCAGGCCGTCACCATCTGTCACAGTCTAAATTTGTGTCTGTATTACAGATAAAATCACATGCCAGACAAAGGGAAGTTGTGAGGGAGTATTTCAGGCTAACTCAGCAGTTCTCCTTCGGGAACTTGTTGTGCTGAAGTTTGGGGACTGGACGGACTGGTCCTGCTCCCACATCGCGCCAGCTCTAAACTTGTTTGCGCCACTGTATAAATACTCTGCCCCTTTCTGTGTTCGGAGGGACTGTGCTCACAATTGACTAGAGGGAACTCTCCTATGATTATGCTTTTGGAATAAAGGTAAATGATTCATCACATCTTAAGTTTGTTCTCTCTGAGACTTAGCAACTCTCCATAAGGAGACCACAGATTTCCCTTACACATTGGGAACTTCGGGAACTCCAAGATTTTTTGAAAGCTCCTGACATAGATTGCACTGGCATCTATTCAAGAACTGCTTTGTCTTGTAAGGGGGGGGGGGTCTCTTGTGTTTCCTCACTTAGCAACTGCCTCATTGCCAGCCACCCAATAAAAAGCTCTTCATCTGTGAATTTCAGGGTTTCTCACAGGGTTGCAATACCTTTGGCTCAATAAATCTGCTTACTATGTCATGCAGGAGTTCTTCCATGGTCTCATCCAACTTGAAGGGGATAGGTGCCTTGTTTTGAAAAATCAAACTGAATTTGTCAAAACATTGTATGACATAATGGAGAGAGCATGTGTATATTTTCATTTTGGTTTCTTGCAGCCCGTTCTGAATATGAGATGCCTTCCGATTTTCACCCTTTGACTTAAAATATGAAATAAAGGCTGGCCATTTGTGGAACAGATGGTCCAAACTTTTTCCCTGAAGAAAGTCAGCACGTCGGACAATGCTTTTGTACTCTCTGCTGGGCAACGTTGCAGAACTCTTGAAACTGTTTTAGGTCTTCTCCTCCTTTGGAACTTTTCTCGAAGTAGTAACAGATGTCAATGAGCAGTTCTTCAGGTGACATTGAGAGCTCTTTAACAGCAGTTTTTGCAGGGAGACTGGCGGAACTTCCGGGAGAGGTGGGATCTCTTATGTAGCCACCACTTTTTGTCATGGCCCATTTCGTACCCACCACTTTTTGAAAGCCTTTAAGCCTTGAACTTAATAATGAATGAAATTACGTTGGTCCGTATCATGTCATTAATAAAGACTTGTCAAGTAACGAGAGCCGTTGCGTTCCAGTGTACCTTATTGAGGGCCAAGCAGCGAAGCTGTGAAGGTACCCATTGTGTTTCCTCCTATTTACCATCTTCTCCCTCTGGCTGGGGTGTCTATGGCAGCCCATAGTGCCGTATGGCGAAAAGTTGTGAAATTTGGCACACTGACTGGGGACAGTCCCCTAATTCTTTTCACTAAGTTTCATGTCTGTGCCTCGAGCCCTCTAGCGTCACCAATGGGTCAAAGTTGGAGGTGCGTTTACACACGTAACTTTTCAACCATATGTCCAATTTTCAATCTGTTGATTTATTGATTTATGTATTCATCCATTAATTTCCCTCTCTGTCAATACATTAGTACCTGTGTGTATCAGATTTGGCACAGAAAGACAAGAGGGTCCTAAGTGAAAAATATCAGAATCTGCTTTGTGATCGGTCCTGGTGTATTGAACGTGAATAAAAGAGAACAGAATTGCTGTGTGAATGCATCTGTTCTGAATCTGAATCAGTTTGTATTGTGTTTTTCAGTTCCTTTAATAACATTCCAAGTAACCTTGGTTATGTGATGCTGAGTCTGCTCTTCCTCCTCATCGTGTTGAAGAAGGACATCGTGCAC
>NC_044500.1:4460046-4462546 GCF_902362185.1 Chanos chanos | reverse complement strand
TGTTCCTGTAAAGGGCTTTGTGGTGTGAGAAGATGACTCAGGTCCTCAGGAGGCTACAGACAGAGAAACTCTGTTCTCTTACATTTGACTTTTCCTGGGTCTATTTCTCAGAGTGAATAAACCCCTCCTCAAATGTCACGTTTGTCCAATAGGACAGGAGATGAGACTGTGCTTTCTGACTGACAGTTTGTTTGGTACAGAGAACAATGCTGAGTCAGATGTCTTACTGAAATACCCTGCAACATGTTGACAAACAGAGTGTGTTTGTCACAGTGAAGGTTGAACGTTGTTTTTAATGGCATTCATTGTTTTGTTTTTGTTTTTTTGTTGTTGTGTAAATGCTTTTCTGTACTGTACAGAAAATTGATTTTTAAAGTAAATTGATTTTTTTTGTAAAACAGTATTTTATGAGAGCTTTTAATAAATGTACAGGACTGATTCTTTAAAACAGAACTCTTGCTTGTCTAACAGATCAGATGAAGGTGGCCTTTGAAGTTAAGGTAAATGAAACAGGACTGACATGATGACAGGCTTTTTTTGGGGGGTGGGATCACTTTACACATATATTGTATAGTTGTTTGAACCGTTTATGAATGTCTTTGTCAGAGTCAGACGGATATGGGAAGCATATGAATTTGTGTGTCTGAATGATTAGTCATCCTCCAATACTCCTCAGTAGTTCCTCACCATGTGAACAGTCTGAGTTCTTACCAGTCAGTCCTGTTAGAACTGTAGGTACTTCAGCACAAAAGGACTCAAAGTTCCCTCACTGGTCATGTCATTAGAGGCATCACTGACCACAGGACCACTGTTAGTGACAGAACACACACAACCCAGCAGTGACATGGTCAACAAAAACACACCTGGTCATCCTGGTGTGCTAAAAACATACCCAGGCCACGCAAAAAACAAAACAAAACACATTTACAGATTACAAACATAAAAAACAAAACACATTTACAGATTACAAACATAAAAACAAACCACATTTACAGATTACAAACATAAAAATGCTTTATTCACGCACTGTTCAGCATGTTGATGTGAAACTTTTTATTCTTTTTTTTATTTTTGTAGATTTTTAATACAGTGCAACTTTATCATTCTGGGCCTCAGTCAGCAGTAGAAATACAATCACATGTGGCTGAGTTTAGTTTGTGCTGTAGAACAGAGCAGAGCTCAGCCAATACAGGACTTAAGTCAAAACATCAAAGGCCATTTACTTAACAAATGTCAAGTTCTCCCTCACACACACACACACACACACACACACACACAAGCATGCCTGCACAGCACACACATCATATTACATCTTTCTCTCTCACACACACACACACAAGAGACTTCATTTTCCCTAAAACAAAAATGTACAGTGCTCACACACACAGACACACTGAAACACAGAGAGAATTTATTTTTTTTAAAAAAAATGCATTGAGAGTTGCGGGGTGGGTATTTTGATTTTATCGATTCGTAAGCGCCAAACCGTCACCAGCGATGAGACAAAAACACACGACGATGACCAACATCGACAGAAATCATATATCATGGCAGGAGGAGAGCAACTTAGACAGGTGCAAGTGAACCAGGCAAGTTTTGATTGGCACGCAGAGTGTCCTCTCACTGTGCAGCTTTAGAGAAGGGGACTGTGTCCCTTCCCTGTTTCTGATTGGCCGGAAAGCATCACATCAGTAACAAGGCCCCTACTTGGGTGGGACATCCTGTGCTCCTGGACTGTGATAGGTCAGTACAGAGTAACCGTGTTCCAAATATCACAGCTTTAAAACACATAGATTTTATCTCTCTGAACGGAGTCTAGATCATCATCCATGGTGAGTAAGACCTGAGAGAAGGAGAAAATCAGAGACATGAGGTGTTAATGGAACTAAGAACACAGGGAACATTCCATTACTCACTTATATTCACCTTATACAAACCTCACCTGCAGAAGTTAGGGAGGCAAATTCTCTCCATACCTTTAAAACGAGACTAAAGACTTATCTATTTTCTCGAATTTATGCATAATATAATTTTGATTTGACTTTGTTATAGACATGTAAAGCCCTTTGAGACTATAAATAGTGATATTGGGCTCTAAATAAACTTATTATTTTTATTATTATTATTACAAAAGTGACTTGGACAGAGAGATTAGACTGAGGCGTCTACTGGAGAGCACTACGTGCTTTGAGAGGAGAGCTACAGTCTGGCTCTGTTTAGTTTAGGAGAACCAGGAGGTTTGTTTAGGGATGAAATTGTGTGTTACTGTTGAAAACAGGGTGGAGTCAGGACTTGGGTCTTGTTTGTGGGTGGTTGTTGTTGTTGTTGTTGTGTACTCACTAAGAAAGAGCCGAACATGGCGATGGAGGAGAGGAAATGCCAGATGTCGTGGTCGTCGAAGAAAGAGAGAAGGATGCATTCTCGATTGTGCTCCCGAGACTCCGCCGGAGTTTTCTACACAAAACACAAAACCATGCAGCCTGTGTGAGTGTACAGCATT
>NC_044500.1:4422546-4450046 GCF_902362185.1 Chanos chanos | reverse complement strand
ACCGTATTCGGGTGAGTAGTAATAAGAGAGATTTCTCCTAAGCAGAAGAGTAAGACTACGTGGTCTTATCACTGGTATTAGTCATGGTGAGCAGGAAGCAGCCTAATCAGGAGCAGTGAGATACTAACACACACACACACACACACACACACACACAGTGTCAAAAACACACATTTTTCACAGAAACCACTGATTTCTGATGTGGTGTGTTTGTGTAATCAAAGACCGTAATAGATGACGTCAAGTCCAGACAACACATTAACAATGCTCATGCAACAGAGATACAGAAACACACACAGTGTAATCTTCACATCCACACACACACACATACACACCATGTGTGTCTGTTAAGAGTGTTAGAAAATAACACACACACACACACACACCCCATGTGGGTCTGTTAAGAGTGTTAGAAAGTAACACACACACACACATACACTTCTTGTGCCTCATTATAAACTATATACAGTAGTGTGTATAGTTTATAATATACATAAATATACAGTTCTTACCCAGAAGTGAGGCTAAAAGAGAGAGAGAAGGCAAGGAGAGAAGGAACAAGGGATGACAGAAAGAAACAGGGGACGTCTCAGTGAATTTCCATCATTTCTGTGTCTATGTTATACTTTAAAATACCAAAATATGATTAGCTTTCTATTCATTCAGATGAACATCTATATGTCTATTCATGTATGCATAGTATTTGAGCATTGCTTTGTTTCTAATTTGATGAATGTCTAACTGTAAGGTTACTAATCAGTTCATTATTCTATAAAATAATCATAACAGCTATGTTTTGATTGGATCTGTTTGTGCCCTCTAATTTTCTGAGGTCATTGGTGGTCAGATTTGGTATAACATTGGTATAACTTCTCACAGCTCTTAAATAAATGTATAATTTCCTGTGTTTAAACTATTAGTGCTGCTTACATGGAAAACTGGAGTTGTCTCTTAAGTGACTACTGGATAAAGATCTTTAGTTTTTTTTATTGAATTAAGCATTTCAGGTTTTACAGAATTAAGTATTACAGTCACACACACACAGACACACACGCACACGCACTCAGAATATAGAGACAAGAGTGGGTGTGGTTTCTCTGTGAGGGTGGTACACTCTGTTGTGACTGGTTGCTTGGTTACCTGTCTCTGCGGGCGACGTCTCTCCCGGGTTCAGAAGCCCCTCCTTCTTCTTAGACATTCTGAGAGAGAGAGATCAAGGGGACACGCATGATTGACAGCTTAACTCAACACACTCGAGTGTGTTTCAGATATCCACTGAGAGTTCACACATACACACACACACTCACCTTTTACTCTCCACACAGGCGACAAGGAAGGTGAGCACATAGAAGGATAAGAATATACCAAGACAAAACAACATCCCCATCACATATGCCTCCGCTGGGAGAGAGAGAGAGAGAGAGACAGACAGAGAGAGAGAGAGGGAGAGAGAAGGAGACAGAGAGAGAGACAAAGATAATTCATTCTCATGGAGTGTATAAATATGTGTGTGTGTTTGTTTATAAATGTTTGAACCATGGGACTGAAACTATAATGAACATTTTTAGCACTGCACTCTTATTGGTCAGGATGAATTACATGAGTGTTCACTCATTCTGTAAAGGAATTACTGATATGTAGAAATACCAGTAGAAATACCAGTGTTCACACATCACTGGTTTTAATCTAGAATTAGACCCATTTCTAAACCTCAGACAAGTCATGCAACAGTGCAGCTCATGTCTCATCACTGATCTGTTCCCAGTTCCTTCTGCCTGACTTCAGATCACACAGTGAGTGCAACTCACACTTAATGGCAGGAGAGACAACCACCTCCAGAGGTTTACTACGATTCCCAGGGTCAAACAGCTGATCTGTGAGAGAGAGAGAGAGACAGAAAGAGAGATGTAATAATATTCAGACACTTTTCTGCACCGTTGCGGGTAAGCTGGTGTTTGTCTCTGTTGCTCTGACCTGGTACCAGAGGGTATAACTTCAGAGGTCCTCCACACGCCTCATCTTCAGTCTTCACCACCACAACCACATAGAAACTGTTGCTAGGGAAATCTTTTTTCTGCATGAAAGGAGAGAAAAAAAAGTTAGCGAGAGAACAGAGTGTTCCCCAGTCCTCAGCCGAGTCAGTCCACAGGCTTATACAGTACACATGCTAATGAGCATTTTCTGCATGTGTTTGTCTGTGTAAACAAAATGTCTGGTGCAAGTGGTCCAGGCTGTGTGTGTGTGTGTGTGTGTGTGTGTGTGTATTACCTGCACCGTGATGGCTGCTGTTGTAGTCATGGTCTGGTACATCCCAATGAAAGCTACATTATTGTCAAGATCATACACTGGACACTGGTGAGAGAGGGGGAGAGAAAGTGAGAGAGAGGGTTCAGTAGGGCTTCTCTGTTAAACACATCTTGATTTTTCTAAAGACTTTTCTAAGACTTTTTCTAAAGATTTTTCTAATGTTTTTTATCTCTGTTGTCACTTTGTGTGGTGGACATTCCTGTACATCCTTACTGTACTGCTCTGTGATACCACTCATAGCCTCTTCTGCTTTCATCTCAGAGACAAGACATAACCACAGAAATGAAGGAGAGGTGTGGTCTGAGTGTGTGAGGGAGTGTGTGAGTGTAGAGGGTGTGTGTGAGTGTGGAGGGGGTGTGTGAGTGTGGAGGGGGTGTATGAGTGTTAGCCAAATGTTTGACTAGAATTAGAGAACCATGGGGATTCTACACTAGGAGCAAAGTGAACTGCAATGATGTCAGTGTTTGGTACTGTAAGATCATCTGAACACAGTGTCTGTTTAGTTCAGGTTGGTAATTAATGTCTTTATGTGAAACTTTTCCATGGTCAAGCCTGTTTTAAACTAACAGGGGAAAAAATTACACAGAGTATTTGGCATTAGTGTATTAGAGCGGTATGAGTGTGTAGTGTGAATGTGTAGTGTGTATGAGTGTGTAGTATGAGTGTGTAGTGTGAGTGAGAGAGTGTGTAGTGTGTATGAGTGTGTGGTGTGAGTGTGTGTGTGCAGTGTGTATAAGTGTGTGGTGTGACTGTGTAGTGTGTAGTGTGAGTGAGAGAGTGTGTAGTGTGAGTGTGTGTGTGCAGTGTGTGTGTGTATGAGTGTGTAGTGTGAGTGTGTGTGTGCAGTGTGTGTGTTTGTAGTGTGTGTGTATGAGTGTGTGGTGTGAGTGTGTGAGTGTGTCGTGTGAGTGAGAGAGTGTGTGTGTGTATGAGTGTGTGGTGTGAGTGAGAGAGTGTGCCGTGTTTGTCTCCAGACCTGGATGTCTTGGATGGACATAACGGAGCAAGGGAAGTTGACTGAAGAGTTGACCTTGACGATGACCGTGTCCACTCCTTCAGGAAATACATATTTAAAAAACTGCAGAGGGACAGAGGAACAGAGGACAGACAGACGGCTTATGGACAGTTGCCATGGGAACAGGATGCCAAACAGATTTCATACATAACCCAACAGCTCCAATTTTTGAGCCTCAACCATCTCTCCTGTGTACAGGGTACAGGGAGAAACCAGAGAATGATCAAGTCTTTCACTCCAAGTTGACATCCATTTCTCTCCACTTTAACGTTTGTGCTGAGTCATCCTAGGCCCTGTTTACACCTTGCATTAAGATCCGATTTTCGTGATCCGATCACAAGCGGACAGCGTACACATGCGTCCGTATACACTCGGCTTTAGAATCCGTATCCACATACGTGTCGAGTTACCACTTGAGATCGGATCTCACTTCCCCGCTCCATATGTAAATGAACACGTACAACATTTCCGTTTGCAGAGACCAAATGCGTTATTGCTTTTAAACCAGTGGGAGGCAGCACCGTGTTTTTCAGTGCGTGGTCCGCCAGAAAAATTAAAAGAAGAAGAAGAATTGTGCGGAGCACTTAGCAAGCGGGTAAATCGAAACAGTACAGATCGCGTCCTTTGTGTGTTCCAGGCAAGATGTTTGGTGTGTACGTAATGTCTTCTTGTTGCCGAGCAGAAAGTTTTGAACGGCGGTTCGCGTTTGTTATTTATCCTTGTTGTATCGCACTGCACCGTGACGTTGCTGTCACGCGAATGACTCCGTACTTCCGCCTGAGGAGAGGACGTCAGTTGAGTGGGCGGTCGTTCAATGTGGTCGAGTTCGCATTCGCGTTTACACTGCTATAAGAATGTGGTCACATGCGGTCCAGACCACCTCCGAATGTGGTCTCTGTGTTCGGATCTCGATGCGTCCTCAATGCGCATTGGATGCGTTTACACCTGTATTTGTGACCGGATCACCAAAATCGGATCTTAATGCAAGGTGTAAACAGAGCCATATAGCATCCAAAAAGAGTCCAATTAACTGCTGAATTTTAAACACACACACAAATACACAAACGTACCTACATACATAAACCCAAACGTACACACACACACACACACGCATATATACACACATAAACACACATGCAAATATACATACTTATTCACACAGACACACACATGTTCAGACAGACAAACACACACACACTTTTACTGCTCTCAATCTCATTCTCAGCCCTGACCTTTAAACCTGCCTACATCAGCAATGAAGCAGTCACCATTACACACCCACAAAAACACACACACACACACACACGCACAGGACACACACACACACACACAGCCCTTACGCAACACGCCACACAGGAAAGACAGTAGGGCTATATGCCAGCTGTTATTTTAAACTGATATGACAGAACAGATGAAGCCAAGCTACTGTACAATGACATTTACACAGCCTAATGCCTCAAGGCCCCTGATTTCTGTCTGCAAAGTTCTCAAATTAAGGTAAAGTGAGTCCATTTTAACATGGTGTGTGTGTGTTTGTGTGTGTGTGTGTGTGTGTGTGAGTGTCCATAATCACCTGAGGTTGGGATGGAGTGCCATTGAAGCTGAATTTCTTGTTTGTCCTATGGAAAAAGGAAATTTCATTAAAATTCCAACCCTCATAATCACACAATGGCTATGACTACCTCCCTACAGGATTGTTGTTACTATATTAATGACATAAACAAATCTCAGAAATAAAAGTAAAAAAAAATAGAGTGACTGGTGGTGATTTTGGAATTGTTGCTTTAAAACCATTGATGATGTCATATAGAATGTTACTGTCTTCATATTAGCCAAGTTCTTGAATAGAATTAGAATACCATGGGGATTCTACACTAACAGCAAAGTGAACAGTTATGATGTCAGTGTTTGGTACTGTAAGATCATCTGAACAAAGTGTCTGTTCAGTTCAGGCTGGTCATTAATGTCTTTATGTGAAACTTTTCCATGGTCAAGCCTGTAACTGACAGGGAAAAAAAAACATTTTCTATTTCAGAGTCTATCAGGCTATTACATTCACTAACATTACAGAAAACTCCAGAATATAGTGTAATTCAGTACAATCTGTGTTGTAATCTCAGCTTCAACGAGTGCCGTTGGTGTGAAAATTCAGTCTGCCCTGGCAGTCAAAGGACATTCTGCAGTAATATTAACCCATTTTAAAGAAGAATCCAGTCTGTCTCCTAGACCTGTGCGAGTTTCTCTGTCAAAGTAAAGCGCTGTACCTCCACCATGTATCTGAGCTCCAGTCAAAGCCAGTTTACAGAGACACAGCGGAGTGTTTGACAGACAGACAGACAGACAGACACTCACTGCAGGGTGAAGCTGTCCACCCGACTGACTCTGAGCTGGTAGCTAATGCCAGCGTTGGACAGAGTGGACGCATCCACGTAGAAAAACTGAGTTTCTGATGCCACACGAGTAGGAGGCTGACACAGAGTACGAGCCACTTCTGTGTACTGATACTTTCTCCCATACCTGAGAGAGAGAGAGAGAGAGAGAGAGAGAGAAAGAGAGAGAGAGAGAGAGAGAGAGAGAGAGAGAGAGAGAGAAAGACAGAGAAAGAGAGAGGGAGAAAGAGAGAGAGAGAGAAAGAGAGAGGGAGAAAGAGAGACGGAGGGGGAGAGAGAGAGAGAGAACGAGAAACAATGGATGGATGAGTACATACTAGAGACGGGGAAAAAATCGATTCAGTTATGTATCGCGATTTTTTTCTGTGGCAATTCTTGTATCGTCACACTTGCTCCAAAATCGATTTTTATTCATTTTTAATTTATTTGCTTTAATTCGAAGTGGTGAAACGTTGCCATTCCTCTATAGTCCTACAGGTGGCGCACTCTAAAATATTCATACATTGGCAGCATCCCATGTGGTAGGAGCGAATGATTTTCTAACTTTGTGTAGAAATAATTATGGCGGGTGACAGACCGGAGATACGTGCTGCTCCTCCACATTTCAGTTCAAATGTATGGAGGAACTTTGGCTTTCTTCATTTAAGTGGTAAAGGGGAGTTGGATATGAGCCTTATGAGCCTTGCTGTATGCAAACTGTGTCACCATAAAGTTAAGTATTGCGGTAATACGACACACATACGGGCCCATCCTTAGTTATACAAAGCCGCGGAGAAAACTAAACCTGTTGCTAGCAGCCAACAACAAATGCCGGATGCAAGTTTGAACAAAATTCCTAGCAGCTCAGATAAAGCTGAGCGCATCAAAACGCCAAATGGCCATTTTATATATAAAGATCTAAGGCCATACGGTGTTGTTGAAAATACCGGGTTTTGTAATATGGTTCACACTTTAGAGCCAAGGTACGTCATACCATCAAGACGCTTTTTTTCCGACACAGCAATACCCAACATCTACAATGAAGTAAAGATACAAGTTAAGGAATCACTGAGTGGGGCTCATCAATTTGCTTTGACGTGCGATGCATGGACATCAAGGGCCACTGTGTCCTATGTGACAGTAACGGCACACTACATTACAGAGGAGTGATGCATGTCCTCTCATGTCCTTCAAACTAGACCAGCTCTTGTTTTTGCATAAAAACTTAACCAATCGAATCGGCACCTAGGTATCCTGATAATATCGTATCGGGTGGTCCCTCACGATTCTCATCCCTAGTACATACACATGGGTTCTGTTCTGCATGGTCTCATAAAAGAAGAGGGAGAGAGAGAGAGAGAAAAGAGAGGGCAGATGGATGGATGGATGGATGGATGACTGAGTGTATATCCATGTTGTCTGCCTGTGGAGCTCTCATATCACACTCTACATTCTGGTTACATGTTTCTGTATTTTCAAAACTGGCCTAGCCATCCTGAGACCCAGTAAGAGGTAGGGTTAGCAGCGTGGAACCCCAACCGCAATGAAAAAGTCCAAAATTAGGAATACTGTGATAACACGAAACTCTCCAATTCTCTCTCATTACCCCACACTAACCCCTCATGTGAAAAAAAAAAGCGAAGCCAAGCCAAGCCACGCCACACCACACCACACCAGTAGAACATTTCTGATATGGTCAAACAACACCCTGAGGTCTACCCAAACCCTGAGACCGCACACAACATGTGTGAGTATGAGAACATCAAAAGTGTGTCTCCGCACACTGTCTGCACCTGCAAATGATAAGGATCTCTGTATATTACTAAATACACTTTGAGCTCCACACATACACCTGTTGAAATGCAAATTCACATGAGACATTACACATTTACAACTGACTGGTGACATGTCAATGGACTTTTAACAGATGAGTGACTCTACTCTTCAGACA
The DNA here is from genome assembly GCF_902362185.1 of Chanos chanos. NCBI lineage: Eukaryota > Metazoa > Chordata > Actinopteri > Gonorynchiformes > Chanidae > Chanos > Chanos chanos. Next base: position 4,442,404 of record NC_044500.1, on the reverse strand, counting down.
TAAAGTTAAGGCCATAAAAGCCTTGTTGGTGAGTAACGTCATGTTGAAAACCTGTGACCATCAGCAGACTCTTTAATAGCCCACAGTAAAGCCTAGAGGAGCTGTTCAGGTAGAAATAAAAATGTATAAAAAATGAATAAACGGACTGAATTTTTGGAGCAAGGTGAAGATGTGAGCAGTGGTCCACTCTTTAGACACAAACATTTATAAACATTATGGCTTTCCATTGGTCTCAGCTTGGTCACATGAACATTACACGGGTCAGTATGGGAAACAGCAACTTTAATGGGGAAGTGAGTGTCCAAAGTTCAGTATGAACTCAGACCACCAGAGAGCCTGCGCGTGAGTGTGCGTGTGTTTCACATTGTTGCATAAATCTGGAAAGAATTTAAAACTGTAACAGACTAGGTCAGACTCTCACAGCATGGCATGCTAAAAACCTTCCAACCACGATATTTAAAAAAAAACAAAACAACAACAACAACATCTAATCACACTACGAAACAACATTTTTGCTAAGAAGAATCTCTCTCAGTCTGTGACCACACCCTGTGAGCACTACCAATCCACTTTTCTCCAAAGTGTCTCGAAGAGCTACTTAATATTTACCTAAACGTATCAGCTTCTCTCTCATGAATGTGAACTGGGTGAGAACGCCCAGTTGAATATCAGTAACAAACACAAGCTTTAACCGTGGAGACTGCAAGAGGAAAATGTGTTACTCTAACTGAGTCACTCAGAATCAGATTCACTGCTACATTTCCACTGTGCTCTTCCACTGTCCGTAAAGAGGAAAAACATGAACACACAGTCCATATGCAACGCTGTCTATCGGCCATCTGCCCCTCTGCATTACAGACTATGACTGCTAGGCTGATGGCTATCTGAATGTATCATTGTGTCATATGAAGGCCAGGGTCTTTTGTAGAGTTACTGGGAGGGTAGGGTGGGGTGGGATGTGTGTGTGGGGGGGGGGGGGGGGGGGGGGGGGGGGCAAAGTTGCTTGGTAACCGGTTTACTCACAGGCCACGGAGAATGAGAGGAACCTGGAAGGAGAGAACAGCCTGTTTCTGCCTGACGACGAAGAGGATTGGACTCTTAGGATCCTCAGAGAGAAGCTCCACCGACACCCTGATCCCTTCCGTCTGAGAGAGAGAGAGAGAGAGAGAGAGAGAGAGGAATTAAATTTATGTTTAGTCTGTATTTATCAGTATTGCTTTGTAAAATGTAACACTTTTGCAATCAACGATAGGATCGTGCAATGTGCAGAAAATGTGCATGTTCATCGAGCAAGTTACTAGAAATACGAGTGTTATCGACACTTTCCTTACCTTATTTCTCGAAACTGTATGGTTGAATGCATAGATGGTTTGGTTTTCGCTGGTAACTGTGTCGTTGTAGGTCACATCGAACTGGGCCTCTTTCTGTACCACTTGATTCTTCGAAACAGCCGTCTCAGAATTAACCGAATGGGTTGCAAGCAACCACATCATAGACAGGGTAACCCATATCGGTTTGAAACCGGACGACAAGAGGCCCGGTTTTTGTCGACATTTCCAACAACTTGGCATACCCGCTCAGTCATCAGCGAACAGGTTAAAAATTGAAGCTGACAGGTAAAAAGAAAACAGATAACCTAGATAAAAAAAGAAGTCGCCACTTAGTCATTGGCTACTTGTCAACTAAGCTAAGGGTAGCCGGGCTTGCGGCTCATTATAAAATGTTCACGAATGACTATTTCAAAACTGGGCAGCTAAGTTTCTGTTCTTACTCTACCAAAAGAGAAACAATTAACTATGTATAGATCTGACACACAATATAATGTTTACTGACTAGCTTGGGCAACAGCAGTTACTAGCATGTCAGTCAAGCCCTTAGGAGACATTAACTTACAACACTACAGCGTGATTTGCCCAAGATCTTCCGATGTGTGTTACACATGTCAGTTTCTTTAACAATAACAAATGTTACTAAAACAAATATGGAATTATACTAACCAGTATGTGAACTGTTATCTCAGTGGTTAGCTTGCTAGTTGCACATCCTGCTAACTGGGTCGGCTTATACTTCAGCTCCAGCGAAAATCGAGTCGTCGACAAAGGCACCGAAACAGATTTTCTGCGAAGGGTCTCCACGTAAAGTCGATGATGGCGCCACAGTTAGTCGGTAGGACCACAGCTTCTTCTTCTGGTAAATACAGGTACCTCTTTAGATGCTGCGTGAGTAAGTTGACCGATACAGATTGGTATCTGAAGTACCACCGTTATAGCATTGCAATCACTGCTTAGAAGATCCGCCACCAACCGATGGGCAGAGAGAGTTTATCCCTTTGCCTTAAATATAACTGATCGTCTTAATATCTCTGTTGTTCTGAGAGATTATAAACAAGATACACATAGATTGGGCGATCCAGTATTCTAAATTATACGCTGATATCTGACATATGGCAGTCGTTTCCGTTGTGTTTGGTGGTTCTTTGCTTATGAAAATCGAAGTCTGTGTGACTCCACAGCGCCCTCCCGTTCACACTGTAAACAAACCCAATATGGTGCTATGACATCATCGCTTAAATGGCCAACCCAACCTGACCCTATTCCGCTGAGATGACAAAAGAAGTATTTCACTGAAACGCTGGAGACAGAGAGTGGCTGGAGTTTAAGGATAATGTTGATAATCGAAGGGAATTGAAGAAAAATATACATACGTCTCTCTCGCCTACATGCTGATCTATCTATCTATATACACACACAGATATGTATATACATACACACACACACATATACATATATATTTAAATGTGTGTGTAACTTCGTTAGTGTCTTTGGTACTCCCCTGTTTTATAAAAAAAGAAAAGAAAAGAAAAAGGATTCCAGTCAAATGATGACAATGACTGTTTCATTAGATTAAATAATAATAATAATAATAATAATAATAATGATAAAAAGCACATGGATAAACAATATTTACATTCACAAGTTTCTCATACTTGTGTCCTTGACTTCCCTTGAGGAGACATGTCAAATGATTCTTTTAAAACTGATCTTGAGAATCACTGAGAATGTTTTTCAGAGATAGTTTGACCGAATATCTTTAGGATTTCAGATATGTAAAATGCATGAATGTAGTTTCGTTGGAATACAAACCTCACATTTTTAGCACACCATCTAATATAATTTAACGTAATATTTTTGCACCTCTGTTGTTTGACTTGTGTTGTGGACAATATTCTTGGACAGAACATGAAGTTCCAGCAGAGAGAAGAATGAAAGGCTGTCTGAAAAGTACTCTCAACCCACACTGTGTTCATCACTGAGTACAGCACAACATCCAGACTTTTCAGAAATATTTAACTGACAATGATTTTAACCACCCTGTGTATACTCATTAACATAGCTGATCAGTATGTGGAAGTATGAATGCAATCAGAATATCTGTGCTGTAATCCAAAGGGTCAAGACCACCAGGAATATAGCAGATTAACCTGATGGGCAAAGTTCAAATTAGTGCCCAGGAGAAACCAGATGTCTGGGGTTTGAAATGCACAGGGCTTTTGAACTCTTGGACTCAAGTTAAGACACATTACTCTAAAGGCCATTGGTTATTGGTCTCTGCGATTTAACGCTTTTTTGACTGACAGGCCTGCTGTATTGATCATATGTTCTTATTGATCCTGTAGCCTGACACGGCCTTTAAGGTTTCTGCATTTCTCGTTGGTCAGAAAAGACCCGTTGTGTTCCAGAACTCCTCCGTGGGTCTTCTGGTCTGGGCAGCTGTGGTCTAAAGGTTAGAGAACCGGTCCTGCGTCTGGTGTGTGTGTGTTTACTACTGGTGTGTTGGATGGGTTAAATGCAGAGGACAAATTCACTGCTCACTGTTGTGTGTGTGTGTGCAATCACTGAAACTTTTGGTCCTACACTCATCCTTTGCTTGCTCTGTAGTTTCATCTCACAGTGACTGCTCCTCCTCCTGGGTCACTCGATACTGTCTGTAAATGGAGCCCGTTATTCCAGGACGGGCTGCCTGTGTCCACATGCTGCTGCTATCAAAGTGCCCTTGAAAACTGCTCTGGATTCCATGAGTCTTATCTTAAATGTGTGACTGCACAGGGGACATGCAGTTCAGGAGTCAGACCAAACTATGCAGGTGTAAGCTGGAGAAGCTAGGTCAGAGAGCGGGTAAATCAGCTTGGTTAAGACCCGTAGAAGTGCGAACGGCTTCCCACGACTTATACGGCTCTGTTAGCCACGGGAATGGCTGATTAGCTAACAGCTCATTTTTAGCATGGCGAGCTAAAGCACGCGTGGTGATGAGCGGTGCGAAAGAGGGCCTGTAGGCGATGCCAAACACAACAATGCTCTGGCACTGCCCTCCTCATTCACAACCACGTGGCACAGCAGGCTGCTCTCTCTGGAGCCATGTAAGTGTGCCTACAGACTGGGCCATCCTGATTGGTTGAAGGGTGAAAGGAGGCGTGTCCTTAAACCAGCTGCTTTCTCTATGAAAACACACACGGAACAAAGAACGTTTCTCATAGCTTTGGGCATTAGTAACGACAACTGTTGACACAAAAAAAGGAGGAGTCTTTAGTCTGTGTGTAGGTTTCTTTCTTTCTTTCTTTTTTTTTTTTTATTTGGAATGCTTAGTTTCTGCAAGAATACAACCAACATCCTGGTCACTGGCCGGACCTGGCATTGAGTGCACACATACGTACAGTAGCCCAACTCACACAAACCATCAATCATATCGAATCAACAAGCCAAACACACAATGCAATACAGCCTGTTTCATGATACTCAGCGCAACAGTTAGAGACTATTTACATAGAGACAGCGCTACTTAGACCCTTCTCTCTCTCTCTCTCTTTCTCTCTCTCACTCTCTGAAAACATCACACGGAACAAGACGCAGAATTCACGCGTAGATACAGTCCTCCCTCTATTCATTCATTCATCCATCCATTCAATTTTCCTCTCTCCGTTTTCTCTCTATGGGCAAAGCAGAACCCACATAGTCATATTCATCCATACACCCCCACCCCAAAAAACACCCAAAAAAACTATGTTACACCTGTATCTTGTTAAACTGGTATTTACTTTGGAACACAGGTGTACAAAGCCACTGGCATGAAAATGCTTGTCATAGGTGGTACAGTAGCCGGGTTAGGATACAGCTGTACACAAGCACATGCGCGCGCGCACACACACACACACACACACACACACTCACATACTCGAGACATACATGAACAAAGCACCCAAACTAAACAGGAATGTTGGTGCTATGCCTACGAAAACAAGGGCAGATAAAGCTGCATGCCAGTGAAATTGCATGAGGAGAGAGAGGTCACATCAAGGGAATCTTTCACTGCAGAGATCATTAGCACAGACACATAGAAACATGTACAGAGAGGGTGTTCCCTTGGCCAAACGGCTCAATCAAAGGCATTCATTCCAACTTGCCAATCATTCATGGCGCTTTGAGAATCTGCAAATCGAAAAGACAAGTTGCCTACACAATCAAATATCTGTAACTACAATCTTTGCTTTAACTATAGTCGTAACATTTTTTTCCCCCCCAATTCCTGAACGTGTTGACTGATATTTGAATGAACATTCTGACAACAGCAATGGTTACTAGGATATGGTTACTCTAGCACTGTGCACACCAAATGGTTGTTTGCTTAACATTCACCATATTAGACTGTGATATCTGTAATAAAAGCTTTTATGTGACTGTGTACTGACACAATAAATCTTCACAAAGTGCTTCGCCACACCCTCCTCTGAGTAAATTGTTCTGACAAGACCTTTCTGAGGGTATTTGAATTTGATGTCGTGATGGTGTATTGTGATTCTGTGGTAGTGTGGCAATTTGAGAGAAAGAGAGAGGGTGAGAGAGAGAGAGAAACAGAAAAGAGGCGAGAGAGAGAGGATTAGAAGCCTGTCATATATTTCTTTGGCGCAACCTTCGGTAGAGCATTTTTTCTTTTTTTTTCTGCAGTTGCCTTTCTCTGCCAGCAGAGGCGCTGTGTACTGCTAAATCCCTGTGGCTGTGAAAACAGTGTCACAGTGATTTATGACATGCTGTTCAACAGGGATATCCGGATCTTTCTGTGTTCTGCTCAGCTGTGCTCAAGATGACCTGTCCTTGTCTGCTCTACTGACTGTGTGTTTCGTTCTACTTGTGTATTTAAGATGCCTTATTTTTCTCTTAACTTTACCTTGTATCATTCAAAATGGCAACAAATCTCTCTTCTCTCTCTGTATCTTTAAAAATGTTTTTTTTTTTTTTTTTTACTGTTTTCTCTTTATTTTTTGGTTTCCGCTGTGTCCGTAAATCCCTCTCTCTGTTACAAATTCCCTCCTATTATCGCTGCCATTCCCTCTTTCTGACTCTGCCTCTTCCATTCTCTCTCTCTCTCTCTCTCTCTCTCTCTCTCTCTCTCTCTCTCTCTCTTTCTCTCTAACTGTCTCTCAGACCAGTGCATTGTGTTTGTCCTCTGGTGTTTCCTCCAGGAGCTGCAGCAGTAGTTCACTCAGAGGCTTGGCCACAGTCTGGTACCCGCTGGCACTCAGGTGCAGGAAGTCAAACATGTCCGTCCGGGAGATGGTACCGTCGGAGTGGACGAACTCAGAGCTGACGTCCAGGAACTGGACCGGGCCCAGTTTGGGAAGCCAGGAACGCAGATAGCCATTTACCGCCGTGTTCTTCTCACGCAAAGGGTTTGGCTTCTCACCCCGTGGCAACAGACCCTGACAGAAAAAGAGAGAGAGAGAGAGAGAGAGGGAGAGAGAGAGAGAGAGAGGGATGGAGAGACAAAAAAGGGGTAAGACAGGAGGATGAGGAGGGAATTCAGCCAGAGCTGCTGATCAGTATCAGCCTGTGAGGGTGCTGACAGAGACCAGAAAAAAATACTTGACCTCCAAACACTCAAACACACTTGACAGACACATTTCTCTCAGCCACACACACACACAAAGATTAAAGCCTAAACATACACACATATTTTCTTTAACAACACACATAGCCACAGAAATATAAAGCAATTCCAGACAAACTCTCACTGTCTCTCGCTCACTCACACACACACACACACACACACACACACACGTCCTTACCAAAACGACAATTTTGGCCTGTGGAAGTTGTGAGATGAAGAGCTGAGATATGGCCACCACGCCTCCCGCCACCTGTTCGGCTGTGTGCTCGTGATTATTGGTGCCCACCCAAACCACCACCACCTGGGGGCGACACAGAGCACACACACACGTTTCCCAACACTGAACCGTATCCAACAGCCCAGGCACAAGAAACACACATCTACACCCCTCCTCCTTCTCCTCCGCTCTGCTCTCAGAGTGGGACTGCAAACTGAACGCCAAATAGGAGCAACGCAAAGAATTCTCTGAGGTTGAAAAATGACAAAGAATTCTTTTTTTCCCCATACGTAAACAATGAGTATTCCCTTTTTTTGGGGGGGGGGGGGGGGATTCATTAACAGTTCTAACCAACTGAACTCAATGATCAGTTCAAGTGTATTTTTTTTTAAGTTACTGTCAACTTCTTCCCTGGGTGGGGAATATGTGTTTGAAAACGTCTGTCCTGAGACAAATGTTGTTGCAATGCAGCACTGGCAGTAAGAAAAACCGAAGGCACCAGACAATGTGTCCGTTCCTTATATTTAAAGGGTTAGCATCAGTGCCACTAGATCCAATGGGGGAGGCTAATGCTAACACAAAGCTACTGTCAGAGCCTCAGGATGGCTGCAACGCGCCATGCAAGTCTACTCCATCAAAGGTCTCTGTCCTGAAATTTAAAGGAATTTGAACTGGTCCCGCATGCACATCTCTCTTCCCAGGTTACCGCAGTCACACCACCCCCCCCCCCCCCCCCCCCCCCCCCCCCCCCCCCCCCCCCCCCCCTCCTTTCAGCTCTGGGTCCATATATATGAATATGAAGCTCCCATCATGTGACAGTATGTGTTACGGTTATGAAAGGCAACGCTGGTCTTAGACCTATATTCTTATAATGAGGGTTTGATGAATACAACCACTAGTTTAAAGTTTCTCCACCAATCCCATTTCCTACAGACCAAACCTTCGGTATTCCACACACAGACCCCTATTCTTTCTGTTAACACAAATGTTCTGATGAGTCTCCTAAACGCTCAGCTCCTCAAAACCCTGAAATATGTTCATAGGATGTCTGTGCAGCTTTCTGGCTGACCCTGTCTGAACACTGCTGCTACCCTCGGCCGGCTGAAGGCCACTACAACACTGAAACAAACAAACAAACAAACAAAAAGCTTTAGGGTATTACAAGGCCATAAAAGGACCATGGCTTCAGACAGAGAGCCTCTCACAGTCTCCTCTCCTCTCTCTCTTCATCCGTCATCTGAGCAATCTGGTTTTCATCCTCTGGCTCCATGTGTTAGTGTTTAAACGTCACTTAAGTGTCTCTCTCTCTCTCTCTCTCTCTCTTTTTAACTGTTGGAAATTCCAGCCCTTTGCGTCTTTGTCAGATTGACCACATCCATCCATCCATCCATCCATCCATCCTACTCTGTTCTATTCTCTCTAACTGTAGCGTGGTCCTGGTTCGAACCTGAGTGGTCCCAGCTCTGTTCCCTATCAGGACCTCCACCCTCTCTCAGTACCTTTGGGCGGATGTTCTGGAGCTCTCCGTTCTTAAGCCTCCACAGGACGTTGCAGGTGGTGTCGCCGGCGATGCCGAAGTTCAGAGCGTGAAGGGGTGAGAATAATTCCCGCCACACCTAAAACATGTTTTGCCGCGTAACGATGAGATTAGCGTTAAACACAACGGTTGTCATAAAGAAAAAAAAAAAAAGAACTGTCTGACCCACATTAACCAGACAGACCTACATCAGACATACTCACTTTCTTTCATTCTCTCTCACTCTCTCTCTCCCGATCTCTGCCACACACACACACTCAGACAGACAACGCTGTGCCTACATGCAAACACATGCCCTCAAAGTATCCTTTTCTTTTTTTTCTTCTATGAGAGCAGCAAATTCAAACAAGTGAGGACAACTGGGGAAGACATACAACAATCTCTCTCTCGCTCTGGCACACATGCGTGCGCTCACACGCACACGCACGCACGCACACGCACACGCACAGAATACAAGACAGATTAACCTGACATGAACAGATAGTGTGGCTGGAAAAACAGTACAGAAGAAAAGGCAGAGTCCCACCTCCTGTTGTTGCATGAGCTGCACCATCGAGTCCCCGATGAAGAGGACATCTGGTTCAGCATCCTTACACTCCTGCACAAAACGGTTATGCTGCAAAACACACACACACACACACACACACACACACAGCTGTCAATACAAACTCACACTCCTTATCCATGCCCTTGTGCTGATATGTGAATTAGGGTGAATATATCTCATCATAGCTTGTGTTACCCCGACTGCCCGGATTAGGTTGAATACATCTTATCATACCTTGTGTTACCCCGACCGCCCAGATTAAGCAATGGGCTAGTAGTGGATCTCTGTAGGACAGTCACCTATCTCTGAAAACAACTCCTCGCATTAGATCTGTGTTTTTGCCCCTTTATCTACCCTCCTTCCTTTTGAAAGTCACTCCAGAAAGGAGCAAAAAACTAACACAATCAAAGAAACGTCAGTAAAGAGAATAGCAGGATAACATGCTGGTGTTAGTGACTACATGGGCCTCTGTTACAAAGACATTCACTCAGAGTTCATGTTATTCTGTAAGAGCTCTTAGGCTGTGAAAGTTTTGATGAATACAAGCCACAACGAGTACACTATTCTTCATGACTTGATGATGGTAATAATGATGGAGCATATGGCAATTGAAATACAGATAGTAAATGACAAGATACCAGCTTCAGTTATTCAATTCAAATTTTTTTCCCCCCCCTTTCCTTTTGTTTTTCTTTCCTAACACTTTCCCCAAACACAGCTCACTGTTTTCACCGCCTTGTTCAATGACGTTTTCGCATGGAATGTTAAACGTCCGTATTAAGACCTTTAAAGATTCTTGAAGGAAACAGTCTTGTTTAATCTGTAATTATAGTTTCGATCTGGCACCGGGCTAGAGGAAACACTTGGGGCCCATTCTGACCTCTCTGGCACATCCTGTCTGGTCCAGATGACCCCATCTGAGAATCCACTTCAGTCTGCTCTGCAATATCATTATTGTGAGCTTTACCCCCTACACCACTAAGTCCTACTGAGACACACCAGTTGGACTCGCACAACCAGTAAAATACCGACCCCTGAACCATTTCATCAGTCTGACCCAAAACAAATTCGGCTTGTTCGCAGCTCAAATTAGACTTTTGTAAGCCGTTGTTTAAAAAAAAAAAACAGTACCGTATGGTTTCTGTCGGTATTCTATACGACATTGCACTGCACTGCACTGCACAAACACTAAGCAAGGTTGTTTCTTAATAGGTTCACCTGAGACATCCAGCGTCCGTCGCCCTGCACGTCTTCAACGGGCACGGGTAAAGCCGCTGGGTTTGGCTCTTCACCGCTCATCCTCCTGAACTGTAAAACATCAACGACTGCGTGTGTCATAAATGCTTGTAACAGCACGTTGCAAGAAACATTTACATACGAATTGTTAGTTGTGTTCACAGAATAACTGACAGTAGTACATAAATCTAACTAAACGCGCTGAAAAATGTTGAACCAAGTTAATACTGCGTTTTTGAACTAGCATCCATCCATCTGTTCATGGAGCAGCTAGACATGACTGACAAGTCGCGCCTCACACGAAGTGAGAAGTCTAACACTCACCAGCAAGGTAGCTTATATTAAAATGACTTAAATACAGACATACCTCGCGTTACTGATGCCAAAAAAAAGATTACTAACGAGACGTCGGAAACTTCTTGTCAGCGTATTTGCTTGCAGAGGATATTCTCTTTAATTATGTTTTGTAACGTTCCCTGCGTTGAGAGACAATCCTCTTGGGCCTTCTCCTCTTAATGACTACGTCTCTCAGAATTCTCGGAAGAGACTTTCAGTTCACTCACTGTTCTTTATGCTCTTAACCTCAGTGCCAGCGTATTGTTTTCTATCTGTTTAGACGTTGCTGATGATTGTAGTCGGTTTCTGTAATTGTGTTGACACGAGAATGCACCGAGCGCAGACTTACTTCCGTATCAATCACGATTGATCCTGTTGGCGCAGGATGTCCCGCCTTCTTTGGTAGCGTCAGGCGGAAAACAACCCGTGAAGGAGGGGTAGATCAGGCGCGCGAGAGAAAGAGAGGGAGAGAGAGAGAGAGAGAGAGAGAGAGAAATCTGTATCAAGCACGGGATAGCAGCAACTACACATGCTGAATTCAGTTCCCATTTTGCAGAAAGACTACGTACAAATGGTCTTGGTTCTATGAGCAGTCAAAGCTGTGGTCATATAACGGCATATGTGTGCTCAGCTTCATACTATTTAAGTAACTGAGATCATTAAGATGTAAAAATCTTCATCTGTCTATTTATCTATCAATATATCTGTGTTTCTGTCTTTGTCGTTTATGTTAACGTCAGATATTGGTTGTTTTGGTTGTACACGGTAGCTCAGGAGAAATACTGTCATATCTGAAAGGACTTGCTCACACTGAAGTGTTGTCAGGGGGAGTCTGCTTGTTAACCATCCAAAATACTGCAGCAGGTTGTCCTTACTCACTCTTCATTTCTCTTTTTTTGAGTTCGCCCAGCGAGTGCACGGCGATTGCATTTTTTTTTTTTTTTTGGAAGTCGTTAAATCATCGGTGTGAGAAAAGAATTTCCACGCAATCTTAAGTTTAAGTTATTGCATACACACACTGTGAACTCTGCATTTAACCCATCCAACACACCAGTAGTGAACACACACAACGGATGCAGGAGCAGTGGGCAGCATTCCTCTGCGCCCGGGGAGCATTAGGGTTAAGTTCCTTGCTCAAGGGCACGCAGCCGTGGATGTTGGGCCTGGGAATCGAACCGGCAACCCTCACAAGCCCGGTTCTCTAACCTTTAGACCACGGCTGCCCAAAAAAAAAAAAAAAAACGAGGAACGCTTCACGAATTTGGGGGTGGGGCATTGAATTGTATATAAAATCTAATTCTACATACATACATAAATGCATACATACATACATATATACATACATGCCTACTTACATATATACACAATTCACAAATTCAAAAAGCAATGAAACTGCTTCTGGGGAGGTAGACTTAGATTCCCGGCGAGAGTACACATCAAGAAATCGCAACATATTCAAGTAATACTGCCTTGTCTGTTGATATAGAGATACAGAGCAATACCTTCAAACGAGTTTTCAAATGCTCTGCGTCCCTTCTATTCTTTTGCTTCTCAGCAAATTCTTTATTTGTTTTAATGTTGGAGGTGACTTAGCAAAGAGCACGGATTGGGTAGGTGCACTTTCTGTCTGACTGCATTGATGAGTTTTCTGCGCGCCCTCCACATGCTCGCCCACAACTCTCACATTCCTTACAGCAGGGTGCGTTCCCAAGAGTTGTGGGGGGGGGGGGGGGGGGGGGGGGGGGAGTCTGAATTCGATTCTGAATACAGGGACGTCCCTGTTGTCATGGCAATAGCATTTTGCACCCTCATTGTTTTCGAGGCTGCACAGGATTTTATGGTGACATGAGCATTTTTTCATTGCTGCACAAAAGCGATGCATAGAATTGATTTGAAAGTGCCTGTGTCTTGTGTTGGTCGAAACTCTTTACGATGCACTCTCTCAGCATAAGCGTAACGGATGCGCAAGTCTTGGTTTCCAAGGCAACCGCAATACGCGTTCGAGTAGTGGATGAAGTCATTGTTACGCTAACAGTTGCTATAGTTACATCCTAGAGAGGGCGCTGCGGAGGGGTGGGCTACGTCATATGACGCATGGCGGGGGCGTGTCCGCTATGCGCGCTGCGCAAACGCTGCTTGTTGTTCCCGCAGAGAGGCAAGAAGATGGCGGCCGTGTCAAGCGGAGGTGCAGCTGGGTCCGCTGCGGCCGGGATTACGCACCCTACCCGACCGGCCGCAGGCATGGGCACCCAGAACAGAGCACAGCCTTCCGCTGGGATGAGCCACCCAAATCGACCTGTTCAGGCCACGGGGTGCATGACCAACCCCGGCCATCATCCTTCAGCCAGCAGGCCACCCCCAGCCCGAGTGGGCTACTACGAAATTGAGCGGACCATCGGCAAGGGGAATTTTGCCGTTGTTAAACTAGCCACACACATCATCACCAAAGCCAAGGTAAGACTGATGTCCAAGAGAGATAGAGAGATACCACATCAAGGCTGTCAACACGTTTCAAAGTGGAATTTTACACAATTTAACGTCCAGCACAGCTTTGGTAGCGCTCTCCGTTCCTAGGCTTAGATTGGGCCTTGATGGTGCTGTTGCTAGCTTCAGTAGCTGGAGCTTCGTTGGATAACTGTATTCTCTCTTGAAATTTGGTCAGTGTGTATATTGGACGCGGCATCTTTAGGTGAAATTTTCCCTCGTAACACCGTTGGAAGTTACTCGAAGAGTCGAAGATACAAGCGAGAGGACTTGTCAACGCAAAGGACGGATGGAAGGGTATCGCAAAGAGAGATGAGACAGCCGAAGAAAGAATTAGCCATTTAGCATATCTTGCTGCCTTCAGGCGGATTATTCGCTACCTATAAATCATACAAGGGTTTTCAGTCTGGATTGTGTTACCCACTAGTTTATCAGATAACAACGACGTTGTGAAGTAATAATTCAAATGTGACATTAGACTTATTACAACAGATGCAGCCAAGTGGATAGCTTGTCTGGTGGCTTGCTAAACGACTGGCTTTGAGTTTTTTTCCCCCCTCAAGTGCCTTCTTGACGCTAGTTTGCCAGTTAATAATATTAACAACGGTCATTGTATTTGAATAAGACTGGTTGGAGCGAGACCGTCAAAGCATTTTCCGACGGGTAACGTAAGACAACATAGAACGAATAGGATTACATGAATGTAAATCGTATATCAGGCGTTCATAGATTCATAGCGAGAATAACTGGCAACCGACTTCAGACAGCGAACTACTATTTTTATATCTGTGTTTATTAAGTGGTTGTTGTGGTTGCGGGACAGTCATTTCCAATAATCGTCGCATTGTATATTATGTGTTTGCTTGGCTCAGCATTTCCTTTGCCTGTTGGCGCTGTGATTGTTATGTTGCGAGTGTATGTTTTCGTGTTTGAGTGTGTGGTGTATTTTGCTTATAATGCAACTTCGACAAACTAGTTTGCCTCTGATAAGAATAATTTGATTGCCTTTTATTCGTTACTGTTCATTTGACTGTCCGCAGGCTGTTGTCTAACGAGTGAATCAGCGTCTTCGTGTGTGTGTATGTGTGTGTGTGTCACTGCGTATTGATATCCATTTGAGTCTGCGTATGTTTTTTGCATAGAGTGGGCGTCTTGTAGGCAGATGTACAGTTGGCAAGAGGACTTCACACAGGGTAGATCTCGTCTATCAGTATTTGATTCTCAGACGTGAAAACAATATAGAGGCAAATTACATGCGCAGTGGTTCGACGATTAACCTTAAAAGTAGTTTCCACTTATCAGCTGTCAGCGATCAAAACAGTTTCCCTTTACATACGGAGCACACGTTACATACAGTACATATATAAAACGTTCCATGTCCTTATTAATCTGCGGATCATTAGAGGTCAGCCCATAGGCTGTGACCTGGCTTCAGGCATTAAACCAATTTTAAGCCGACAGATCCGTGTAAGACGCTGCGGCTCAGTGACGCTTTTAGAGTCAGACGTTTGGTCAGACGTACCTGTATTTGCCTCGGTGTGTTGGTAGGAGGTGAGAGACAGTGGATTACCTGAGGTGACACCATTCACTACGTAATGTGGGCGTTTGAACATATTTTAGTCTTTGCTGTTCTCACCGGTTTCGGTCAACAACAACAACGCGATTGTTCGTGTTAACAATTGTTATACCGTTTACCGTCAGTAAAACCTCACCTTCCTACCTACGTGTTTTCTTTTTAGTTGGAGGTCGATGTAACTAAATCAACGTTATGATCGCAGATATTTCAGACATGTAGCCTATGCCACAACTTAATGGTTCGTTCTGAGTGATTTTAAGTACACACTTGCTGTCATTTGAGAGCCAGTGCACCTTGGTGATGTGTGCGCCGCAGTGCGAATCCGTTGTCGGCGAGATGAAAAGACAAGGCTTGCGTGGCGAGCAGCGAAGCAGAAATCGTGATGTTCCGAGAGTTCGTATTGCTCGTGCAGGTAACCAGGGTGAGCAGAGCAGATGATGCCTATTATCTCAGGCGGAGACGATGCCGATTTACCCGCGTGTGAAAGCGAAAGTAGTGTATGACACCATAGCACATGTATGGCGCAACATGTCATTTGACAGACGGGAATGCATGACTGCCTAATTTCTGCATTTGTGTGTGTGTGTGTGAGGCTACTGTGATTGGGGGTCAAAGCAGTCCCCTGTGAATGGTTTTTAGTGCTTAAGTTTACATGTTCATGCCACAGGCTTAGAAGATGTAGACTATCACCGTAATATTTTACTCTGTGTTTGTGTTCTTTTTAGGAATGCTAGTTATTAAAATTAAATAGCTTTCTATGTGCCATGACTACTTTGATTCTTGTATTCTTTTTGAAATTTATTTTCAGTTTTATTTTTGGCTAGTGCTTCTGTGTGTCTCTGACTGTGTGTCGTGTGGGTTAGGCCAGAGTGTGAAAATGAGCCCCACACTAGAGCTCTCTGTCACGGAGGTTTGCTGTTCTCAAGCTGCTCAACACCACACACACACACACACACACACACCTTCAGCATGTCTTGACCAAGGTATGTGTGTGTGTGTGTTTGTTGCAACATGTCAGTAATGGATGATGTCCCGATGAATGAGTATCAGTATGGTTGTTGTTGTGTTTTTTTTTTTAATTTCATCATTCATATGCATTACTACTATACTGCTATAATATTGATGATTTAAAACAAACAAACAAGTCATATGGGTTATTTCCCTTATATGGTCTTCATGTTTAAAGAACAGATACTGATGATAACTGGGTTCGAACCCTGGTCATCTCAGTGATACAAATAAAGTGCTGTCTTACTTCAGTAAAGACAGCCTTCACGGTTATGCCGAACAGTATCTCTTGTCTCTTGCGCCTTTAGAAGGTGATATCACCACTACAGTCTGATAGCCCTCCACACTCTGTGTCCTGGTCAGGACAGATATTAGTCCATACTGTCTGACAAGGTGGAGGTGTAGTGTACTGACCCTGCGTTGCCTGTTCTAATATTTACAGGAAGACCTCTGAAAGGTAAAAGCTTGTAGTTATACATTGATGACCTGTATTTCACAGTAACCTATGACCCAGGCTGCCAGAAAATCAAATGTGATAAGAACTCCTGTGTATTCAAATCCTTCTGTGAAATGACAAAAAAGAGAATGAATGAGTGAGTTCATTTCGATGCAGACGCGTGTCCAGGTCCGGTGGGGGGTGGGGTGCGGCGGGGTGGATTTGTGGCTGACTGGATGAGATCTTTGAAATTGACAAATTATACCTTTCTTTTGTTAATCCCTTTGACTTTCAAAAAACCTTGTATTTTGTAATCTCAGGTCAAATGAGGCTATCCGAACTGTATAATACATCAGAGAACCTTCACCTCCCTACAGCTCGGGTCGTATTTTCTCACAAACACAGGATCACTTTTTTTTTGAACCCTTTACAGTAGAAACAGTGTCATTCTGGCGGCGCCAGACTGTTCGCCCGTTTGGATTAGGTTTAAACCAGTCTCTCTCTGCTCACGATGCTCCGGGTCTCCAGTGAAAATATCACCCTGACCCTTTGCCCTCGGTGTTTTCTTAATCAGTTCACAATTACTTAACAAATGTATGACTCTGATATTACACAAAGATATTACGTGTGTGTGACCCTGACTCTCTCCAAGGGCATTTTACGCAACGCCTAATCAGCCAACGCTCTTGTCGCCTTCCTACTGGCTGATCGCTGTCCAGTTGCACAAATGGAGAGAACGGTTGGTGTTCAACCTCTAAAGATTACCGTAGAAAAGTTGACTGGTTCTATTTTTAACATCTTGTGTAGATTCTGGGTAGTCTGGCAGTTCTGGATTGGCCAACACCACAAGTCTGTGTCCTGTTTGCTGTGTTGGTTCAGTTTTTTTTTTTATTTTTTTTTTTTTTTTATTTTAGGACTTAGCAGAAATGCTGATGATGGTGCAGAGCTAAGTAATTCACTTTACCAGCAAGTTTGATGCTCTGCTTTCATTCATACAAACCTTTTTCTTTCAGCAGCTGATAACGAAACAGCTGTTAATGTCTCAGAGATTTTGACAGCAGTATGCAGATACCTCAGAAGGTCGGCGTACAACACAAACGCAAGCAAACACACACACACACACTCTTTTTCCCGACTTACTGTCTGTATTAGTCATCATTAATCTTTTGTGACCACAGTGAAGAGGAACATGTTTGCGGTTTAACTGGGTGAAGGAGACAGAGTTGACCACTGTTGGCTATTGTGACCATGCAAAAGGATGGACATCTCTAGGTAAATAACAGGACCCATCCTTCTGCAGACTGTGAATTCAGTCGGCCCTCCGTATCCATGGCTTCCGCATCCGTTGATTCAGCCAACTGCACGTCGAAAATATTCGGGGGGGGGGAATTGTAGAATGTTCCGAAAAGCAAAACTTGAATTTGCCACGAGCTTGAATCCAGGCACATGAGGTGATGTGTAGGCACACCCTGCTCTGTGTAAAAATGTTACGTTGTTGCCGACATGCATGTACTGTGTAGTTGGGCCTACGATGGTTGCGTCTGTACTGAACATGTACAGACTTTTTTTTCTTGTCATTATCCCCAAAACAATACAGTATAACAGATATTTACATAGCATTTATATTGGATTAGGTATTTTAAGTAATGTATAGATGATTTAATGTATACAGGAGGATGTGCGTAGGTTATATGCAAATACTACGCCATTTTATATAAGGGACTTGAGCATCCACAGACTTTGGTGTCTGCAGGGGGTCTTAGAACAATCCCCCGCAGCTACGGAGGTACAACTGTATTTGATAACGGTTTAAATTAAAACTGCTTCTCAAAACTGATTAAGATTGTATTAAAAGACACTTTAGAATTCATGAAACAGCCAGGTATCCTCGCCGTCATCATTATCATTATCATCACCTGACTTTTCACTAACAGTGTAACACCTACAGGTAACCGCGCTTCAGTATTCTAAGAAGAAAACCTTGCACGGGGATCTCTCAGTATCCTGTGCATTCCATTGAGGCTGATCATTCTGTTGTCGCCATGACATCGTTTATGACATCACTGGCCACTCCTTCACCTAGCCTATATTCTCCAGATTATCTCACACAGTGCGTATGGCCTTTTAAGAGTCTGCCAAACCAAGTCTCCTGCCCCTGCTTGTCTCCGCGATGAGCCGCGGCGCCTTTCCTCTCCTCTTTACCCCCCGGAAGCTTTGCTTTTCTTTCTTTTGCTGCTTTTCTTTTCCTCTTGTTTGGCCCCATCTCCGCGAAAGCTTTGATTCGCGCGTGGAAAGAGAGGCCTTCATGACTGCAGTCAGGGTAATGTTAGTGGCGCGTGCGGTGCGAAGATTTCGTTATTCTGGGCGATTTGGTGGTTCTGATCTTAACACCCTGCCTCATCCACTTCACAGCACCTTGTTAGAGCGGGTTGTATGGAGCGCACAAAAACCCCATTATTTAGGGAATGTTGGTTTTATTCACCCTAGTCCTGTCTTTTATTTTTCCTCCATCTTCCCTGCTTTTGTTCTGGCAGGCAAAAGTGATTTGCATTTGTGGGTCTGTTTCTTTCTCTCTGCTTTCTTCTTGGCTTTTTTAGGTAGCAGTGTAGGAATGAGCTTTCTGCCAATGATGACATCGGAAGGTGGTCAGAGCATCACGATCTCTGATCCAGAACTGCCTTTTTTTTTTTTCTTTTTTTTTTTTTAAGAACTTCTGGGTCCTCTCTATCAAACTCCTTAAGAATAAACAGTCAAGTTCCACCTTCGCATTTCTGATCTCCACCTTTGTGGCCTTAATCTCCACCTTTCCACCTTAAACCTCCACCTATTTGTCTTAAATCTCCACCTTTTAAACCTCTGCTTTCGCTCCTGAAAACTCCACCTATGCGGCATCTGCCTCCACCTCTCCACCTCTCTTATGGTTACGTGTGTTAGATGTCGTTATTTCTTTGCTGAATACCGAGTCCTGTTGTCCCTAACAGTGTTTGACTTTGAACCCGTGTCAGCTGTGCACTTCCATCCCTGGCTCCTATTGATTTTTTTTTTTTTACCTCTGCTTTCAAACCGAGACCTGATCTCTTCTGGAGAACTGTTTGTTCTGACTCCTCAGCTGCTCACACGACACCCTCTGGTTGGTTGAATACGGGGCCGGATGTACTTATGACACTTGAACCTTGAACCAGAGGGATCGCTCTTTCGAGCACTATGACAGCGATAGGTTTGAATGATATGATGTGTGTTCATCTGTTCTTTGTTTTGTTTTTTTTTTGTTTTTTTTTTCCCTTTCCCCCATATTGTTTACATTAGCCAAAGAGCCACTAGCTGGGCTTTCTGAATGTCTGGTTCCCAGAGGCCACCCCCTGGTCTTCTGTTGTCTGTGCGCTCCAGCCCCTAGATATAGGCCCATACCTCATAACTTCTCACATGTAGTTGCTTGTTCTAAATCAGCCGATGCCCCGCTAGCCTCTCTCTCTCTCTCTCTCCCTCTCTCCCTTTCTCTCTCTCTCCCCCTCTCCCTTTCTCTCTCTCTCTCTCTCTCTCTC
>NC_044500.1:4412546-4420046 GCF_902362185.1 Chanos chanos | reverse complement strand
GACAGACAGACAGGATGAGTTGTGTGAAAGGTTAGGTGTGACATTAAAGCTTTGCGATGAACATTTGTGCGTCTGGCATTTTCAGGCGGTTCAGAAGTACAGTGACTGAATCGTTTCTGTAAACCTGCAACATCTTAAGGCACCGTCAGGTTTTTTTTTATTACTTTCTTCTGTTTGATAATGTAGATAAGATAAGATAAAGGCCTCGTTTCCAGGTATCCATCAGCTTCTCCGACCTGTGAGATAATACTCCATTGACTCCAGTAGTCTGAGTCCACCAAAACCGCTCTGTGCTCCCGGGTACCGTGGAACAGAAAGAAATGTTGGTGTTTTACTGTCCCGTATGCCACACATGAGACTGTTAATTACATGTCTTATGAGCTGTTATACACTTTATCAAACTCTACCACTTACACACTGTCACCTGTCTAGTAGGAATAGAAATATATACTGAAATGCTCACTAATGAGAACTGCTTAACATCACATTAGAGCTGGCACGGAGTTTGGACTCTTAAAGTAAAACTCAGACCGACACAGAGATTTGGGCTGTCAGTAGAAAATTCAGACCGACACAGAGATTTGGGCTGTCAGTAGAAAATTCAGACCGACACAGAGATTTGGGCTGTCAGTAGAAAATTCAGACCGACACAGAGATTTGGGCTGTCAGTAGAAAATTCAGACCGACACAGAGATTTGGGCTGTCAGTAGAAAATTCAGACTGACACAGAGATTTGGGCTGTCAGTAGAAAATTCAGACTGACACAGAAATTTGGGCTGTCAGTAGAAAATTCAGACCGACACAGAGATTTGGGCTGTCAGTAGAAAATTCAGACCGACACAGAGATTTGGGCTGTCAGTAGAAAATTCAGACCGACACAGAGATTTGGGCTGTCAGTAGAAAATTCAGACTGACACAGAGATTTGGGCTGTCAGTAGAAAATTCAGACTGACACAGAAATTTGGGCTGTCAGTAGAAAATTCAGACCGACACAGAGATTTGGGCTGTCAGTAGAAAATTCAGACCGACACAGAGATTTGGGCTGTCAGTAGAAAATTCAGACCGACACAGAGATTTGGGCTGTCAGTAGAAAATTCAGACCGACACAGAGATTTGGGCTGTCAGTAGAAAACTCGGACCGACACAGAGATTTGGGCTGTCAGTAGAAAATTCAGACCGACACAGAGATTTGGGCTGTCAGTAGAAAACTCAGACCGACACAGAGATTTGACTTTGGGACATGCTTGTTTTGGATAGCCTGTTTTCTCAGACAGTCGAGTGGATTAGGCAGCCCTGATACTCATGTGTAATCAGTCAGTGAAGTCTCCAGCGTGGGAATGGCCATGCTTTCATAGTGTAAACATTTACACACAGTCACAGAGAAATACAGGTATATAGACCAGAGCTCCACTCACACTTACCATAGCTGCTGATCTGTCTGTGTGTGTGTGTGTGTGTGTGTGTGTGTGTGTGTGTGTGTGTGTGTATCTGTATGTATATGTGTGTGTGTGTGTGTGTGAATGTGTGTGTTTGTGTGTGTGCGAGTATGTGTGTGTGTACGTGTATGCATTTTTGTGTGTGTCTGTCTGTGTGTGTGTGTGTGTGTGTTTTTGTCTTGACCCTTATTTTCATCCAGTGTTCTGGTACAGCCTGTTTCTATTCTGAAGACTAGAACCATGATGTTACGCTACAAACAGACAGAGAAACCTGAACCCTGACTCCACCTTGATTCATTCCAGATACACACATATGGCTCTGTTTATATTTGTGTGTGTGTGTGTGTGTGTGTGTCACACAACAGATATTCTGTTGTTATGTAAGAAGAGTAATAATAGCAGTAGTCTTGGTTTATCCCTCTGAAATATTTCTCTGAAATCTGTCGGATCTGTTGGACATATAGTAATCACAGTTGGTGGGGTCAAAGGGTCAGAGCTGTGGGCTTTATCCAGTCTTTTACTGTATGTCATAATCTTCAGTGTGTCACGCACCCTTGTCAGGGAATTAGTCCTCCAGACTGCAGTAGTGATACATAAATAAATATTTACCAGCTTTCCATTACGTAAAAAAAAAAAAAAAAACTGATACAAATAAGCTTGCCCATGGAAGAACCACCTTGTTTGCCTCAAAGTTTCACTTCCACTATTATTATTATTGTTGTTGTTGTTGTTGTTGTTGTTGTTGTTGTTTTAGCATTCTGTAGCTTCTTTGATTATTGCTATGGGTGTTTTTTGGCCTTCAGATCTTTGTTTTTAAACTCGACTTGTAATCCAGTTCAGTCTGTCTCTTTGTCAGAAAACATCACTTGCCTGAGCAACGTGGCACTTGTGTCCTGCAGTCATTGACTGAGAAGGTCTTGCCGTGACAGGCTGATCTGAGACTAAATGTATTAATCCTAATCTGAGACTAAATGTATTAATCCTCATCTAAAATCAGTGCGTTAGAGAGAACCCTGAGTGAAGATGAATTGAATGAAGGTGATTTTCAGGACGTGTTATCCAGCGTGTGGTAACGTCTGTTCTTATGTAGAGGAAGGTGGTGACATTCATGTGGTAAGGTGTGGTCTTACATAGGGGAGGGCGATGAGGTCCCAGTTTCTTAGTTGGGGTTGGTTTGCGTTGAGAGAGAGAGAGCTCATGGTCTCTGAGTGAAGAAGACAGTGGGAAGAATTGAAACATGGGCACTGTTTCAGAGCCTCTCACACACTCTTACTGTGCTGAATGAGACAGGGGGAATGGCTGAGCTGCTTTGCATGTGTTAGGGATATGCATCTCCATCACTGAAGCCCATGCCATACACGCTGCCAACGATCCGATACATTAAAGATACATATGAAGCCACTACTAATGCAATACGATATGATTCCGCCCTATTGCAATGCAGTGGGATTCGACACGATTTGATTCCACGCAGTACGATGCGACGCAAGAGAATGTGATGTTACTCAGTTCCACATGGTACGGGTAGTTTGATTTTATTTCTTCGGTTCTTCTAAAGCAGACAGCAAATCATAAATTAACTCCAAGAGTGCCATTTTCACTTCACATATTTGTCTCTCTAATACTGCAACTCAGCGTCCAACTCACGTGAGACTCGGGTGAGAGACTTGACGGGAATTGGCCCCTTGACGGCCGTGGAGATGAGAGAGAGTGCAGTCAAATTACAGGTCACATTTCTAAATAAGAAAAGCACAGGGCCTCTACCAATAATTCTATATAAATAAATCGGATTTTACCGATGCAGAGATGTTAAAGATGATGCATCCTGAGTTCATCCCAAATTGTATCCGGTGCATGCCTGTCTAATCGGGGTAATCACATCGTGAACTTTTATGCTAGTGCGCCGATGGGACTCGGTGAATCTTACTGTCCCTACTGTGTGTGTGTGTGTGTGTCTGTGTGTGTGTGTGAATGTATGGGAATGTGTGAGTGTGTGAATGAATGTATGGGAATGTGTTTGCATGTGTGTGTGTGTGTGTGTGTGTGTGTGAATGTATGGGAATGTGTGTGTGTTTGTGTGCATGTCTTTGTAAGTCCATGTCAGCTCACGTCTGAAGTCTGTGTGTAAAAAAAAAAAAAAAGAGAAGAAGAGCGAGGAAATGAGAAGAGAGTCTCAGATATGTTTCTAAGCCAGTCAGAAAGAAAGAAGAGAGAGTGTGTATGTGTGTGTTTGTGTATACCTCTTTCCAGATGTTTCTCGCCATGCACACGCACGCACGCACGCACACACACACACACACACACACACACACACAGGCACACACAGGCGAAGTTGGGCCAAGCGGACAGCGATTACATCAACGCAGCTGGAAGAGGGCCAGTACCATTTATAGAACTGCAAAAGCTTAAAATACCACAGCGACACACACACACACACACACACACACGCATACACTCTGCCAGAACAACGCGTGCCCCTGCCATAGGCCTCAACGTGTAAACGTTTCCCGGATCCCCCTCCCCCTTCCGTCTCACGGTATTGAACCGGAACCGGGAATGTTGGTTGAGACGTGTGGCTGGATGGGGGGATTGTGTGTGTGTGTGTGTGTGTGTGTGTAATTTTAGCCTCAGGAAGATTCTGGAGTCTGAGAGCAACGAGCTGCTTTGACCTGAGAGCAACCCTACATCCAGTAAACACAGCTAGTTAGATTCTTGAGCAAATTTATTTATTTAGTTAGTTAGTTAGTTACTGGGGAACTCAGATAGCCCCATTATGTAACCTAATGTTTAGGGATTTTCGCAGAATCCCTTGGGTGAAGTTGATGGTTTTTTTTTTTTTTCTTCCCTACTGAATTTCTACCATGAAAAAAAAAATACATCTTCCACTGTTTAAATCACCTCACTCAGCGTCTTTTAGGAAAGCAAACATTGCCCTTGAAGGCGTTTGAAGTCTGTGAATCTAGAATATTTCAGAATGTCTTGCGTGGCCGTAGCTCAGAACCTTGGCTTGTTTTACGCAAACGACTGACCGCTCTGTGTCTGTCACCTCCACTCGCTCCTGTGTTTATGCTTATAGATACGTCAGACAGAGAAGAGAAAGTAAGCCCGAGTTAATGACAGATTAATCACGAAGTGGCAGCCAGCTCATATCATGGTATTGCTCGTATCGTGGTATCGGGCTTCATGGACCGCCACACGTGGCTTACGGGCCGCCTTTGGAAAAAGTGGATTAAGAAAAGGGAGTTCTGGCAGTGACTCTGCCTTATTAAAACACCGCTCACCACCCTCTGGGATGAGTGTAAACTGAGTTTCATGAGAAACCCTCATGTCATTTGACGCTTCAGAGACGGGTGATCCCGGGTCGTCAAAATACCGTTTTGACGGCATTGATACTTTTAGTGGAGACTGTGGAGAGAAAAGTTTCATTTGATTTTTTTCTTTTTTTTAAGGTGCCTTTCAGAAAGAGTTATAAATAATTTCTGTGTTTTGTTCTCTAGACAGATTTCGGTCGATTTGCTCCACTCCTGATGTCTCTCACGTACCGAACGCGAGGCTCACCGTTTCACATCTTCAAAACGCCGAGCGTTGAGTTTGGTTTTTGGTAATAGCGTTTTGTATTTTATCACTGCGGTCTCCTGGTTTCTATATCAGAGCACAAAGCACTGTTTTTTTTTTTTTATTTAAATATCTATTTTTTGCCCATCCCCCTGGTGAGGGAGGAGAAGAAGATGAATACAGAAAGACACTGGTGACAGTTCTCTGAGCTTAAGCTGACTCAGAGCGACCGCCTCGTTCCACGGGTGCGTTGGCGTAGCTGGTTTTAACCGTGGAGGGGTTCAGGTGGACGCGGAGTCGAGATGAAAGAGCGAGCGTTTGTCCCGTGCCTCTGCCATGGCACGGTCGTCTCAGAGGGACTCTGTCCAGGGCTTTTCACGTTGTTCCGCTCGTGCAGTTACATCGAGATGAACGTCTGCCGCTGACGACCGTCAGAGAACCCAGGGACGCTATCCCACCGACGTCACCCTCACGCCGCAAATCATAATTCCCAAGTTCTCATGACACTGAAATTCTCTGTGAACTTTTATTTCGCTCACTGTTTAAGAAGATTGAGTTTCCGGTGTTTGTTCACGCACACACACACACACACACACACACACACACATGTAGACAGGCAGGCTGTTGGGCACGCCTGGTTGTCTGCTCTATCCTAACAGGCTGTAAGCATATAGAGAGCTAAATACAGGGGTTGTGTGTGTGAGTGTGTGTGTGTGTGTGTGTGTGTGTGTGTGTGTGACAGATATATAGATAGATATTCCAGCTGACCACCATTCGGTGACTTTTGTTGGGGTCGTGTTGTCTGTTGGGATCTAAAGATGTGTGATGATCTTTGTGTGTGCGACTGCTCTCAGGTTCTTCCATGTAGTGGACATTTTGACTTTCCTAATTCATTTACAAGCCTCAGCAATTTCTGTTTCTGTTGAGAAAGATCTCTGACAGGTCATATGTTCATATCATAAACTTGTGCATCAGATTTGCTCTGGTCTTACATTTGTTTTTGGTTTTTTTTTAAACTTTAAATTCGTTTCTCTCTCTCTCTCTCTCTCTCCCCCTCTGTCTCTCTCTTTTTCAGGTGGCCATAAAGATAGTGGATAAAACTCAGTTGGATGATGAGAATTTAAAGAAGATCTTCAGAGAGGTTCAGATTATGAAAATGTTGAGACACCCTCATATCATTCGCCTTTACCAGGTACTGACTCTCTCTCTCCCTTTTTTTTTTTTTTTTGCTCTGAGCTCATTGGTTAGACTAGCTTTCAGTCAAGACACGAGCCTATCAGAAGTCAAGCTGAGAATGACTGTATTTGTGTGTGTTTTGTTGTAGGTGATGGAAACAGAGAGAATGATATATCTAGTGACAGAATATGCTAGTGGAGGAGAGATTTTCGGTAAGTGAGGGACATTTTCTTTCACCTCTGTTGTTTTAGAGGTGTTGCCTGTTGTATTTAATCGTTTTCACTTTGCTGTCTTCTACCAACTTATATCTTTCTCTGTCATTAAGGTCTCTCCCTTTCTGTCCTGTGTTAATGCATTCACCTTTCTTCACACATGTCTAACTTCTGTTCATCTTCCATTCTCCTCTTTTCTCGGACGTCACGAATCACTTATCCTTTTTCGAATGTATACCCACTCTTCTCTTCTCTTCTCTTCTCTTCTCTTCTCTTCTCTTCTCTTCTCTTCTCTTCTCTTCTGCTCTCTTCTTTTCTCTTCTCCTGTCTTCCCTTCTCTTCTCTCCTCTTCTCTCCTCTCCTCTTCTCCTGTCTCCTCTCCTCTCCTCTCCTGTAATGACTCTTTAAAACGTCACTTCTCTCTCTCAGATCATTTGGTGGCTCACGGGCGCATGGCGGAGAAGGAGGCGCGGCGGAAGTTTAAACAGATTGTGGCGGCGGTTTATTTCTGTCACTGCCGAAACATAGTCCACAGAGACCTTAAGGCCGAGAACCTCCTATTGGACCACAACCTAAACATTAAAATCGCAGGTAGACGCACACTGAAGACATGGCCGTATGTATTTATATCAGTACAATTGTATTTCCACTTCTGCAGTCTGACTAATCCTGTCTCTGTGTGTGTGTGTGTGTGTGTGTGTGTGTCAGACTTTGGGTTCAGTAACATGTTTTCCAGGGGCCAGCTGTTGAAGACGTGGTGTGGTAGTCCTCCCTACGCTGCCCCTGAGCTCTTTGAGGGGAAAGAGTATGACGGACCCAAGGTCGACATATGGGTAAGTGTGTTTGTTTCTCTCTCTCTCACACACACACACACACACACACACACACAGCTCTCACAGATCTTAGCCTTTCTTTTCCATCTGTCTGTCTGTCTGTCTGTCTACCTGCCTCTCTGTATGTTTTTGTCTGCTGTTAGATGCTTCAGGTGTAAATGTTGACAGTTCTGGTAGAGTTAGAGTCAGTGTGTGTGTGATGTGTAAATGTTGACAGTTCTGGTAGAGTTAGAGTCAGTGTGTGTGTGTGTGATGTGTTAATGTTGACAGTTCTGGTAGAGTTAGGGT
>NC_044500.1:4400046-4402546 GCF_902362185.1 Chanos chanos | reverse complement strand
GTGTGTGCGTCTGTGTGTGTGTGACTCAGGAGTGTGAACAGCTACAGAAAATGTACTCTGGGCCGCAGGATGAGAAACTACTCGAACACACACAACAGCAGCACGTCCTTTACCAGCAAGAGCAACAAATCTTACACCAGCAGATACAGGTAACACACACACACACACACACACACACACACACACGCACATGAACACTCGCACACAAATCTTACATCAAGAGGGAGTGAGACAAGCATCCATCATATGTGTTGTGAATTGGATGAGGACAGTGTTGTTTGCCTGGCTGTAAAGAGCTGATTTGTATCTCTGCTCTGTGGTGTACAGGCACTGTCTTTGGGACATGGAGAAAGCCAGCCCAGCCATCTAACCCACCAGCTTCAGAGGTGAGTACAGATACATACACGCACACACACACACACACGCTTACTCAAAGTCGTAATCCACTATGATAGTCATGTGTTAGTACCGTAACACTTAACACTGCGCACAACACTGTAACACTGCATGAAGTCTCTCTCTGTCTCTCTGTCTCTCTCTCTGTCTCTCTCTCTCTGTCTCTCTCTCTCTGTCTCTCTCTCTGTCTCAGGTTGCGTATCCAGCCCTCCAGTCCACCGCCTACACATCCCAACAACCACCTCTTCAGGCAGCCAAATCAGAGTCCTCCGCCAGGGAGTGCAGGGCTGCTGCAGGGTCATGGTTAGTCCTCCCTTCTCCCTTCCCATCAACTACACTTCCCATAGTTCTCTTCTTAGTAGCGTTTCCTGTAGTGCTCTCCTTATTGACGTTGCTTTAGAGTGTTTAGGAAATAAAAGATTCCAGGGTTTTTTTTTTTTTTTATAGTTTTTAGTGACCTGCATGAACACCCTGAAACGTGGAGCTGTGATTGGTGGAAAAGTCCAGTCAGAGTTCTTCTTCTCACCGTCACTGTGTTTCTCTCCGCAGGTGCACCAACTGCGGTTCAGTACCAGCATAACCCCGCCCTCTACCAGCCCTCCAGTGGGAGCCCGCCCCCTACCAGCCTTCCCCGCATGGGTCTACCCAATCAGCCGCAGCAGCAGCCTCCCGGCTCCTCCCGTGCAGCAATGGGATTGGCCCAAGGCCTTCCGCAGCAGCAGCAGGTGACCATTCAGGTGCAGGAAGTGGAGCTTGGGGGCGGGGCCCAGCGGCAGGGCTTCCTGTCGACGCCGTGTGGTCACAGAGTTCTGGGGAAACAGCTGAGCGCTGACAACGCAGAGACACACAGGTGACCAACAATAAGATTTGCTGATCGCCTGTCAATCATCATCAACTTCACCCAGACCGTAACCACATGGACATTTTTCTTGTACTTCTCTTTTTTTTTTTTTTTTTTTAACATTTCATTTCATCATTTCATTTTACTCATAATTTTACCCTGTTCTTCACGGTCCTCTCAGTCATCTCTTGAGTTATGCATTTCTCTGTCTCCTCACCATGTCTACGCTGGTCGTCTCTCATTTTATCTGTTGTTGTATTTGGAATTGTTTTTGTTGTTGTTGTTGTTGTTTTTTTTTACTCTGATTTATAAGACAGAGATTTATTGAAAACTCTACTGGAAAGGAAGCTGTACAGTCATTCAGTCTATAAGCCAAGGACTTGAGTTTATCATAGCGTTGCCTACAAAGTTCAGCTGTTACGCAACTTTTGCACTTTTTTCTTTTTTTTTTTTTTTTTGTCTTTTTCTTAAAATACATACAGTGCAGTCTTATACATATGCAACTTTTCCACCTTCTTTTTTTTTTTTCTTTAATAACCTGTTACATGAGCTCAGTAGATTAAAAATGTTGAAATCCAGTTTCGCTGTGAGTTGGTTTTATAAATGTTTTCACACACAAGAGAAAAGCGCTTAATGAAAAGTTTACTCCCGCGGCAACAAAGGAAGACCCTCTCTATGACGCCGCCCGGCTTCTCTCCTCACTTTCATTGGCCGGGGGCCGTGTCGGGAGTCGGCGTAAGTTTGGACAGTGAATGGTTATGGTAGAAATACTGCCATCCTCTGGTAGCACCATGCTAGAACACCTGTTACAGAATTCCTCTTCCATCAGATGAACCGTCATGTGTTGTTTCCCTTTGTGCCTGTCACATATTCACTGACTAAGGGGGGGGGGGGGACGACTGCTGGATTTTGACTTTAAATTCAGATGCACAGGAACAGAATATTGGTTTGACCCATGTCCATTACCTGTCACCCCCCCCCCCCCCCCCCCCCCCCCTCAGTGACTATAAAATGGTACATCCCATGTGCCTGTTGCCTGGTAACTGTGTGGTTCATGGTTCAGACGATGATATTACATAGTTCCCCCACCAATAAGATTAGACTAAAAATTTTGAAAGAGTTTACAGTGCAAAGGGAATTTCCCTACCATCTGTGTCAGTCAGAGTCATCTGTAGCAGCACACTGTAAATAACCTGGACAGTTTAACTTAAAATGAGGATGAGAGAGAGAGATCTAATGGGAGGATGTCACAAACACGCCTAC
>NC_044500.1:4392546-4395046 GCF_902362185.1 Chanos chanos | reverse complement strand
TAAGGGCCTATGAGGCCCACAGTTGGAGCGACCCATTCCGCTGGGCTGGTAGGGGTGGGTTATGGACGAAGCTCAGTGACCTTGGGATGGCCCAGGAAGACCAGCTGTCATTTCTTTTTCCTCTGGTCTTTCATTTCTTTCTTTCTTTCTTTCTTTCTTTCTTTCTTTTTTTTCTCCTGTCATTCTCTCACTTCAATTCTCTCTTTTTTTTTTTTTGATTTTTTTAAATGCATTTTTACGGCTAATGTCCATGTAGGAATTATGATCATTGCTGTTAATCTAATTGTTATTATTGTTTTCTGTAAAAGAACTTTTATTGTTATTAATGGATTATTATTATTATTATTATTATTATTATTAAAGAAGAAAAAAAATACAGTTATATGTTGCGAGGAAAAAAAAGCTGCATTTTCCTTCTGTGATTTCTGCACTTTCAATTTAAGTGATTTTTTTTTCTTTTTTTCTTTTTTGTATCCTTCCTTCTCTTCTGCTGACTATCCACAGCCTTGTTCTCTCTCTCTCTCTCTCTCTCTCTCTCTCTCTCTCTCCTCTCTTTTCTTCTCTTTCTTTTTTTCATTTCTTCCTTTTTTTTTTGGGCTTGCTCGTTACTTTCTCCATCACCACTGGTTCATTTTTCTCTTCTTCATTCCATCCTTTCTTCTTTTCTTCTCTCTTCCCTCTGTTCCCTCTCTCTCTCTCTCTCTCTCTCTCTGTATATCTCATGCCCCCCTTTGTCCTTGTGTCAGTGACAGTGTGTGGCATTGTGGGTAGTTTTTATTTGGTTTGTTTTTTTTTTTCCTGTACAGGGATACCATGTATAGACCGCATATGCGATATCTGTATCAAAGCTTTGTTTTTGTTTTTTTTTCACTTTTAACTTTTATTTTTTATTTTGGATGGTATTGGGTGAGGCAGGTTTTTATATTGTTACTGTTATAATTTGTATTTTTGGATGTCTTGAGATGTTTTCTCTCTCTCTCTCTCTCTCTCTCTCTGTCTCTCTGTCTGTAATGTAATATTGCGGTTTTTAGCCAAAAGAGGTCATGGAGATGGAGTGGGGAGATGTTACTCTTATGTCAAAATGATTTGGTTTTGATGCTTTTATCAGTCAGGACTTGAAGAGGAGTGTTTAATTATTATTTTTGTCAATATTGACATCGTTGCTCTGTTTGTTTGTTTGTTTTTTTTTGTTTCAATCATTTCAGTCGTCCTCTGTCGTCATGGTAATCATTGTCAGTGTTGTTTATGTGTGAGTGGAGTGTGTGTGTGTGTGTGTGTGAGAGATTGTGTTGAACTGACTCCTCCTGGCAGACATAAAACATTTAAAATGCTGCTTGGAGTCCTCTCTCGTTCTCTCTTCTCCTCCACTCATCCTCCTTTCTCTCCCTCCTCCTTTCTTTTCTCTCTTTCCTCTCCTCTGTTCTCTCACCTCCCTTATCTTTCTGTGTCCCATGGCTCTGTCCTCTCTCTGGTCTGCACACACCTCACTTAAACATGATCTCTGCTTTCTCTAATGCCCACCTCCTCTCTCTAACGCTCACCTCCTGTTTCTAACACGCACCTCCTCTCTCCAACGCTCACCTCCTTTCCACCCCTCTGTCCTCTCTCTGGTGTGCAAACACCCCACCTAAACATGATCTCTCCTTTCTCTAACGCTCACCCCCCCCCCCCCCCCCCCCCCCCCCCCCCGTCTTTCTCACAGTTCCAACACACGTTAATGTCAGTGAGGTCAGTACAGTGAAAAGCAGGCTGTCAGTTCAGAGAACTGGGTCGATGTGTGAGGCTGTAGAGCTCTGTCCAGCTGATCCAGACAGCACCAACAGGAGGCTGCGCAGGAAGTCGCCAGTGGAAGGTGTCAGGAAGTCAGTGGGTGACGTTAGCACGTTGCCACGGCGACAGGAGGCCGCCCCAACAGTGCACTGCTTGTACAGGCTAGGCTCTCAGACCTTCATCATTCTCATGGTCATCACTAAGGATCTCTCTTTCTCTCTCTCTCTTTCTTTCCTGGTTACATGCTCTTTCTGTTACCAGCCCTCCTTGTGGCATATTGTTCATTATTTCTTGACTGTTTTCTATCAGTTGTTTTTTTTTTGGTTTTTTTTTGTCCCGTTATTGTTTTTGTTCGTTGTTTTTTTTTTGTTTGTTTGTTTTTTGTTTTTGTTTTTTGTTTTGTTTTGTTTTGGAGTACAAAAAATACTAAAGTGCAACAACATGGATTAAAAAAAGAATTCCAAACAAACTGAGATAAATAAATAAATATATATAAATAAAGAAATAATTGAAAGTAATTGTGTGACTGTCATTTAAAATAAAAATGAGCATCTTTGCTAAAGGAATGCATTTTGGAATGAAGATGACTTCATAGAGTGTCTAACCCCCCCCCCCCCCCCCCCCCCCCACACACACACACATACACACACACACACACACAGGCAGGCACACAAAGTTTAATTCACTGTTTCCTGTTTTGTCCTGGAGAGTTTGAGTCACATAATAGCCC
>NC_044500.1:4377546-4385046 GCF_902362185.1 Chanos chanos | reverse complement strand
CCACCACAGTCATACAACAAACACCCTCACAGTCTGAAGTCAGTGGACCACTGCAGTCATCCAACAAACACCCTCACAGTCTGAAGTCAGTGGACCACTGCAGTCATCCAACAAACACCCTCACAGTCTGAAGTCAGTGGACCACTGCAGTCATCCAACAAACACCCTCACAGTCTGAAGTCAGTGGACCACTGCAGTCATCCAACAAACACCCTCACAGTCTGAAGTCAGTGGACCACTGCAGTCATACAACAAACACCCTCACAGTCTGAAGTCAGTGGACCACCGCAGTCATGCAACAGACACCCTCACAGTCTGAAGTCAGTGGACCACCGCAGCCATCCAACAAACACCCTCACAGTCTGAAGTCAGTGGATCACCGCAGTCATGCAACAAACACCCTCACAGTCCGAAGTCAGTGGACCACTGCAGTCATACAACAAACACCCTCACAGTCTGAAGTCAGTGGACCACTGCAGTCATCCAACAAACACCCTCACAGTCTGAAGTCAGTGGACCACCGCAGCCATCCAACAAACACCCTCACAGTCTGAAGTCAGTGGACCACCGCAGCCATCCAACAAACACCCTCACAGTCTGAAGTCAGTGGACCACTGCAGTCATCCAACAAACACCCTCACAGTCTGAAGTCAGTGGACCACCGCAGTCATCCAACAAACACCCTCACAGTCTGAAGTCAGTGGACCACTGCAGTCATCCAACAAACACCCTCACAGTCTGAAGTCAGTGGACTACTGCAGTCATACAACAAACACCCTCACAGTCTGAAGTCAGTGGACCACCGCAGCCATCCAACAAACACCCTCACAGTCTGAAGTCAGTGGACCACCACAGTCATACAACAAACACCCTCACAGTCTGAAGTCAGTGGACCACCGCAGTCATACAACAAACACCCTCACAGTCTGAAGTCAGTGGACCACCGCAGTCATGCAACAAACACCCTCACAGTCTGAAGTCAGTGGACTACTGCAGTCATACAACAAACACCCTCACAGTCTGAAGTCAGTGGACTACTGCAGTCATACAACAAACACCTTCTAGTCCTGATAGAACACAGCAGAGTATGTACAAAGGACATTAATGTACTTTAAACACTGAAAACTCGCATAGCTGTCATGCTCAATAGGCATTTTCTTGTATTTAATCTAAACTGGCTCACTGGAGGAAGGTTGTGTTTGTTATTGGTAGAAAAAACTGTCACCTCTGTCTCCATATAATGCAAAAAGGCATCTGTCATAGCTTGAGTACCTTTGTTCTGGTTTAGTATGTAGATAGAATAGCCATCGTACCTCAGGTCCCCACAAGGCACAATACACACAGGCGTTCTGGGGACCAAACCTATAACACGTCAGTGCTAATGTTTATTACTGGATCCTGCAGCTAAAAGTCATTCAGTCTATGCACATTTGGACACTACCAGATTATTGCGTTCCAGATTATCGTGTGACTTACGCGATTTCACTCTTGTCCCCGCAAGGCACAACCCACGTCCACACACATACACACACACGTTCACCATTTCTCTAACTTCTGGGTCTGAGGATGGGTTTTACAGAATACACTCTGAATCCGGCTTTTTGTTTGAAACCAGTCTAATGGAGACAAGAAATATATATCAATAAATGAATTTGAAGCATGGGAGTCATTCAAATGTATATCATTGTTCTCTAAGGAAGTGTATTAAAAAAACACTTGTTTCATCTGACCACACCAAATACTATGACTTGGATCATTTCATTAAAAGCTCATGAATGTTTTAAGATGTCGTCGCACAAAGTAATGGACACAACCACTAGATAATGTGATTTTTTTTTTTTTTTTTTGGTAGTTTGAGTGTTTGAGACTGTTGTCATGGAAACCGACTCAACCTGTAAATACCAGTGTCAGTCAAACACAGTCTGTACCCAGAATCCTTTGCTGCTATGTGGAATGCCTCATGTTCTTTACATAACTGAAGAGAATGTGCAATATATGCAATGATGTTTAAAGCTATATTTCTATGAGGTAGAAATAATACAGAGATTGCAAATGCATTTCTATATCTATATGAATAGGTAATGTATATGAGTAAGTATATTTGTATGCGTATCTGAATGTATATACAAGCAACAGATATCCAATAAAGGTGAAAAAGGAATCAATTGTGAAGTCGATTTCAACCACCAGGGGGCGCAAAAATGTAACAGTAGTGCTGGTCTACACTACACGATCCAGACTTCTGAATTCAGAGGTTTTCCTTGTATTTCCACCCCTCAATATCTCCTCTTTCATTCTGAAAAACAAATACGGCACTTTTGTAGTTTATTGTGCACCTTTAGAATTCATAAATGCCTTCACTGGAGAAATACATAGATTGAAAAAAAAGCCTTATGCAAATTATGATGTTACTTTTCGAATGGGCCTATCATCTATGTACTTTTTTATTTTATTTATTTTTGACAATTTAGTGATTGTTTAAAATTTAACTTTAGAATTCTGATGTGTTTGTTTTAAGTAAGGGTGTTTGCTTTTGCGTCTCCATTCCTTCTGAGAAAAGATGAAGAGAGAGAGAGAAACAGGTGTTGATTACGGGTCGTGCCACGTTGTGGTTTACAGTTGAGCTGTAGGAAGCAGGTTGTGGGATCATCCGTTTTTTCTTGATGGTAGCTCGTCTCTGCCATACTGGTTTAAACATACGGCATTAAATGTACTGGATTAGACGTACAGCATTTATCATTTCTGGTTCGGTAAACAACATCAATTCATCTCAGTAACTATTACCTTAGTGCATAACTTCATGAAACCAACTTCAAAAACTCGTACACAACACACAAAACTATTTTTATTTTTCTGGAAGACCTGTTTTGCTGATCTTCTCCATACTGCTTTGGAAACTGCTGACATGCAAAATCCTTATTAGCTAAATCCTGCTTTATACCAATGAAAAATATGTGTAAGATGTTTTGACTTTTTACCGGTGTAGGAGCCTACGGCCCTGAAAAGACAGAGCCATTTACTGCAAACGAAAATCAGCCCATCATCAGCACACCAACACTTCCTCTCCATAACGTCAAGAACAGACAACTCACAGGCGAGAGAGGGAGAGAGAGAGAGAGAGACGCTGTGAGAAAACTGTGCGTGTCGTTAGGAGACGTAGCGAAGTTGAATGCGACGGTATGTAAAAGAATTTAATTTTCAAAATATTGGAGTCATATAGGGAGAAGAGTAACTTTTTGTTCAAGTTGAAATAACTTGGGCAATTTTCTTAAATACCTGCTGAAGTAATTTATTTTTTGCCTCTTAATTTGAGAAGACGTGTCTGATCTGTTACCGTATTTGTTATCAGGTAGTGGCGAATGATTGCAGTTTTATCGTAATAAAGCTTGCACGCATGGTTGTTCATGTTATTGTAAAATCAGATTAATAATATTTACTGTTTATTATGGAATTCACAGTTTTTTTAAACAGAAATTTAATCTCGTGTTTAATAGAGTTTTTTAATGAGAGTTTTATGAGTTGACGTCAACATCGAAATGTATAGCCTATACAATAAACAAATACAAGACATCATTTTCTGAAACATTTTTTACAAACAGATAGTGTGCCTTCACTGCAATTTTATTTTTTAAGGAGAAATTATCATTCTCTTCAAAGGCTTTGAAAAGAATCTAATCTTAAAGACTGCAATTGCATTTAAGTTGAGCAATTATATTCTCTTATGTACCTCCTCTTAAAAACAGTTTAGGAGTGCATTATACAGAAATAATGCTCTGCACCTGAAGATTTATTTACTATAGTTTTTATCAAATGTTTGTGGCTGTTAATATGATAAAGTGAGTTTTATAAAGTGAGTATGTTAGGTGGTAGGCTAACACAGGGATCCTGTGGTTGAGGACTAATAGCGATTTGCAGTGTGAACTAAAATGGCTGACGGAACAGAGGGCAGGTTGTCTTTCCTTTACTTCTCTGGAGCCTAATGAGAGATGTCTTTTTTAAAAAAAATAAATGCCATGTATGGTGATAGAGCTGGAATTTTCTGTGCCTGTCTCCAGCGGTAGCGTTTCAGAACAAAAAGAACTGTGAGGTAGAAACCCAGGAACAGAGGAAGGATGAAGGGAGCCTGTGTGCTGATTCTTGCTGGTCTGTTTATGAATATGATGTTAACTGGTAAGACTCCTTTATCCTTCCCTTTCATTTTTCTTCACTGTGAACATGATAAGTTTGGCTATGGATTCTTTATGACAATAAAAACATTTGATGAAGATCAGTAACAGCTCCTGATGAATGCATATAACATATATAACATCTCTCTCTCTCTCTCTCTCTCTCTCTCCCTCTCTCATAAATAAATAAGTATGTGTGTGTATATGTGAATATGGCACACACACTTATGTATATAGGTGTGTGTGTACATATATATATATATATAATGACGAAGTAAATAAAGAATTAAGATGAAAAATTAAATTGTATATTTCACGTTTTCTTGGTTTGGACAGGGACGTTGGAGACGATTCAAACTGATACCAATTTTGGTGCACTGGTTTTAAATTTACAGGTGCAGAGATCACAGAGATCACAGCAGAAAGAGATGGAGACGGCGTCAAACTGTCATGTCCTAAAGACCATACATTGCAAAAAGAGGGCCAAGATAGACCGGATGGAAAGCTTGAATACAAGGATGAAGAGTCTGGAGAGTACACCTGTTCCAAAGAGGACGGTTCCACTGCTGGATCCATTTACGTGAAATTCCGAAGTGAGTTCAGTGACCTTAATGTATTTTTGACTTATGACGAGAAAGAGTTAACATGAATATTAATGTCCGGGTGCAGACTGAAACATTCTGTGATGGCATGATGTGAATTTGAGTAAAAGTGTCTTAATGTTAGATAATGAATCAAACGAATCTAAGAGGTAGCAATAGTGCATTACGTTTATTAGCGCGTGAATACCTTTGAGTTTAATATGTTTGTATGAGAGCGTTGAAAGATGTTTGCGTATGTGTAGATTAAGAACACGTTCTGAGACATTTTGTCAGAAGAGAATGGGAGTTAAAATGACAGAGTTGGAATCTGAATGCGAGAGAGCGTAACTGTGTGGTGTGTGAGAGAGGATTGTCACACTGTGGACAGTTAGGAGTGGATGCCTATGAAACAGGTGTCAAAGTCCAGCCCTGAGGGGCCAAAACTCTCCTCACCCACTGGATGTCTCTGACTGGCAACCCTGTTTAGCTCAGGTAGACAGATAATTAGTGAAATTCAATGTTGTGTTGATGTGTTGAGCAAACATGAACAGATACTACAGCCCTTAAGGACTTTGACCCATCCTGCCTCCAGATCATCATTCTCTAACTGAATTATTCTGCTACACTGAGCTGGAATATAGCAAGGTTGAGGAAAGTTGAGGAGGACCATGGTTTATGGCAGAGCTGTAATAAAAGTCCCCAGTTTTCCTCTATAGTGAGGACAGCATTGCCTATCCCTCTCTCTTATCTCACACTTCTCCTTCACTCCACAGTGGAGAAATAGAAGATCCTCACAATGTCAGATCATAGTTATTGTCTCTCTGTCTCGCTCTCTCTTGCTCCCTCTCTCTCTTTCTCTCTCTCTCTCTCTCTCTCTCTCTCTCTGTGTGTGTGTGTGTCTTCAGTCCGTATGGGGACTCATTAATGTCTCTGTCTGTGCAGCTGGTGAGAACATTGTGGAATTTGACGTGACATCGGGTGTGGCCATAATCCTGGCTAACGTTCTGGCCACCGTCTTTATCGGGGTGGCTGTGTACAGCATCGCCGCGCAGCCTAAAGCTAAGGGTTACTCTGGCAACAAAGGTGAGCCCTCATGAATATTCATGAATTCATTAATTGATAAAAAAACCACAGTTCTGGGGTCATATATTCGTATTTGTCTGTCAGTATTGCGAATATTTATCACTTTTTATGCTGCTGAAAATCGAAAACATGATCTCTGATGTCACGACTTAAACTAAGTCAGTCGTTGAGAGGTAAATGATAATATTCTATGTTGCTGAATAAAATTGTGCTTTTATAGTAATTAGCCTCTCATTCCTCTCCTCTTTCTCTCTCTCTCTCTTTCTTTTTTTCCCAGCATCTGATAGACAGAACCTGATCCCAGCAGGGGGGTCAGACAGGGACACCTACCAGGTATGATCTTACACAAAGCTACTCACCAAGATACCAGTGTAAATCTGCCAAAAGAAATATAAGAATATAGAAATGGGTGTCGATAGCTTTTTTAATTTGTTAAAATAATGATATATATTGTTGGAAGTGTACTTCTGTTCACTTTAACAATATCCATTCTGTCTGTCTGTCTCTCTGTGTCTCTGTCTCGATCTCTGGCCCGTCTCTCTCTCTCTCTCTCTCTCTCTCTCTCTTTTCAGAGACTGAATGGAAGGAGAGATGAATACAGTACAGTGGGTGGTAAGAGAAAATAAAGAGAGAGAAGACCTTGTGCTTCAGCAGAATATTCATGCTCAAGCTTCACTCGACCATCCGACAAACTCGCCGAAAATCAACACCCGAGAAACTCACCAACACCCCACACTCTGCCTCGACCTGACCACCGGGCAAACTCACCGAAAATCAACACTCCACATTCTTAACAGTCCACGTTTATTCAATCATCTGACAAACTCACCGAAAATCTACACCCCAAACTCTTAACGATCTGTCTCGACCTGACCATCGGGCAAACTCGCCGAAAATCAACACCTGACACTCTTAACAGTCCACATTACTCAATCATGCAAAAAACTCACCAACACCCCACACTCTAACACTTCACCTCTACCCAACCATCTGACAAAGTCACTTACACCCAACACTTTAACATTTCACCTTAACCCGAGCGTTCGACAAACTCATCAAAAATCAATACCCCGCTCTCTCCACACTGTCTGTCTGAGGTCATGATCTCACTGGATAATCTTTCAAATCCAGACTCTGGAGGGTCTGGGACCAGGTTAACAAACACAGACATGGATTCATGAAGATAGGAGATAATGTCATGTCTTATATATTCTGCCTTTTTTGAGCTGTTCTGTTCGAATGTAATGTAAAACCCTGCGTTGTGCTTCTTCATTACGCACGATTAAAACAACCATGACTGGCTTTAAAGAACTTAAAACAATGTTTTCTGCAGGTTCCACAGGGTTAAAAAACCCCCAAAACGAACAAAAACAAACTACAAACACGCAATCTTAACTCCAGTGTTTTCAGCTTACATAAGTAAAAACATAAGATGTGTAGAAGTATAACTTTAGATTACAGTTGCAGGCACAATTTGTCATTTCAGATTACAGTTGTAGA
Source organism: Chanos chanos (assembly GCF_902362185.1). Lineage (NCBI taxonomy): Eukaryota > Metazoa > Chordata > Actinopteri > Gonorynchiformes > Chanidae > Chanos > Chanos chanos. Next base: position 4,377,716 of record NC_044500.1, on the reverse strand, counting down.
CACAGCCTGTATCCTCAGATTATAGTTAGAAAACCGAATCTTATAGCTTCAGAGTGTGAGATACTCTGTGTTTACTGTATGTGTTTTAGAAAAGCGATGTATTCTCTCTTGCTTTTAAATTCTGTTTTGCTTTGCTGATTTCTCTGAATCTGTATGTGTGTCTGTAAATG
>NC_044500.1:4362546-4367546 GCF_902362185.1 Chanos chanos | reverse complement strand
ACAAGAATACGTCAGGAAATGCGTGTCTTGGAAATCACTTATCGTTAATTTATCATCAGTACAATTAACATTTGGTTTTCCACCCGGACAAACCTCCTTCCCCACCGTCCATTTTGTTGGAATTTCAGGGCAGGTCAATACGACTGTTTTATCTTGAAAAGACACATGTATTCTCCCTGTGTGACAAATGAAAGCGAATAATATCTGTCAGACTGACACAGAAAAGCCTCACACAGATAAACAAGCCAGTGTTAGTGATGGGTCTTCATCAAACACCAATTCCGTTTGTGCGTAACACAGAAATAGTTCTTGACACAAGATTCTCTGATTCACTCCTTTTTATAAAACTATGCGTCAGTGTTTATAAATGAATTAGTTTTACGCGAAAAAAATACAAAAACATTGGAACATGTCGCCTTAAAAAGCAATTTAGGCTTACCCCCCCCCCCCCCCCCCAACAATACACATAATGACACGATAGAAATGAAAAATAATTACATATCTGAAGTAAGACTTAACCTGCTGCCGTGGCTATCACCATTGAAACGAAGAGAACAAGTGAATATTCCATTGTATTTATTTAATCTCTACCGAATACTGAGTTTATTTTTCTCTCTGACAAACTCCTTTTTTCACTTTGTATTCCTCTTTGTATTCTCAGGACTAACTCAACCTAACTGATGTAACTTTTACCAGCGCGCGCTCTCTCTCTCTCTCTCTCTCTCTCTCTCTCTCTCTCTCTCTCACTTTTATTCAAATGCGAGCGTTGAACGTCGAGAACCACAAAATAATCGAAACCGTCATCTTAAGGTTTCTTCTTCCTGTACCAGGAAAGCGGAGTGAGGATGAGAGAGTGAGTGAGAGAGAGAGAGAGAGAGAGAGAGAGAAAGCACATCTTCATCTGCAGTTATAGATTTCACCGTTAATTCTGCAGCTCTGACTCCAAAACTATTTAGATCTAATTATTTTAAAATTGTGTGTGTATAGTGTATAATATTTATAGAGAACTTTATCTTATTTTAGAGCAGCTCTCATCCTTTCCCTTTCGGATCTGCTCTACATTTGGAAAATACGATGACATAATCTCAATTTGTAACTGGATTTAAATCAAGCTGACAGAAAAATGCGAATATTTGTGACACTGACTCAGAGAGCACTTGAGGATTGACTAATGTGTTCAATACAGTGTCTGTGAGGGTCGCTATTAAACGCTCATTTCCTTCATAAATGAGAATATTTCCATTTCCTGTTGGAATGTAGTATTTTTTCCCCATTTCTGTGTGTGTCTCAATTACTTGTTGCGGTTTGTCTGTCATCGCCTTGCGTGTGCTACAGGTTTGCCCGACGACCAAAATGTTACTCTTTCGCCACCAAGTGGACACAAGATGTAATTACGCTAATTTGTTTTTTGTATGGTATTCTCAGCCAACATTACGATACCATTGCAAAATAGCCAGTGTGGGAGCTTTGGCTCTGTCTTGCATTTACTGTATAAATGTGTAGATATTAAGTTCACTCTTTACATCACAATACGGTCTCTGTCTGAGCAGTTATATCAACTGCGGCAGCTCTGCATACTGTGGAAACTGTCTTCGATATTTGAAAACAGTAGGTGTAAATGGTAAAACACAGCCTACATTATTTGGGTGAGAACAAGCCAAGTTGAACATTTCTCAAACATGAAAAAACAGGTCTCCCAAAGAAGTGGACAAACTGGTCTAACCAAAAAACTCACTAAAACTTCGCAGAGAGAGGGTATGAATTGCAGCACCAGTTGCGCCAGTGACAGTGAATTTGAATTTTGTGGGAGGGCTTAAAAAAATGACTCTGTTGAACTCTGTCTAGATGCGCTCACGACGGTCTTCGGGGCTCGGACGGCGGACTGGAGTCTGTCGTTGACCGCAAATACACACTTATAAAAGCAGATAGGCCTATCTTATTTTACAGTGTCGCCCAGACGTCTGTCCCTGGCGGATATCGCGAGTGTTAATATCAGCAAAAACGAACTCACCGTTGTCCGATGTGCGTAAAGCGGCTTCAAGTTTTGGTCCTTTTGGGGCTTGCAGTTTCAGGTAAGACGCTGGGAAAAGGGAGACGATTTCCTCCCATAGCTGTCGCATCTGTTGTCAAAACGCTTCTGCGTTATTAGATATGTGGACCCTTTTCACAACGGTAATGTCCACTATCTAAAGTTTTTGATCCCTGTTAGTAAGGAGCGTGCGCACTATGGCTCAGGTCATCTTGAGACTGTTGGCTCTCCCGACGCTTCAGGCGACCCGAGACTTCACCCTCGGTCAAAGATTTTACGGAAGTGTTGTTTAAAACCCAGACTTTGTTTTTTCTTACTAGCTTGCCCTTTGAATCCCAGTATGAACGTTGATATGGATGTGCTTCGACAACATTCAGTTACAGTGTAGAAACCTGTTATTGGCACTAACGTAGGCTACAGATCTGACGGGTGGTTGTTGTTCAAGGCTGTGTGTTTGATGAATTTGAGTCTTCTTTGGCTAAGGAGTATAGGCGCTACTAGCATGCCCTTTGAATCCCAGTATGAACACTGATGTGGATCCAAGGCTCGCTACGCAAAGCAAAGAAAATTCCAGTCAAAGCTGGTAGATCAAACATTCCTATATAATTGCAACATCTGCAAAATTAAGACATGCTGTAGCCCCTTAATGACTTCTCCGTGTTTGTCCATCGGCTATTAAGTCAGGGCCTCATTGTCTCGTGTTTGGTACAGAACGTAGTCCGTTTCCTGATTTTGATTAATAGGCATCCGATGAAAGAGTAAAATGTTTTTAACGTCTGTAGATAATAGCCACCTGTTTCCCTCTCTTTTAATACTCACGAATGCCGGGCAGAAATATCCCTTAAGTGCCCTGGATCAGTTCTTTCTTTAAACTCTTCTTGATAAAATCAAGAACCAAGACCACTATTCAGGGTTTACATTAATTTCTCAGACATGTCAGGAACACTGGTGAATGCGGGAATGATAGCAAAAACTGTGATGATGATGATGATGATGATGATGATGATGATGATGATGATGATGATGATGATGACGACGACGACGACAAAAACAGCAGTAACAACAACAACAATATCAACAATAATCTATGGGAACGTCGTTAGACGGACTGAAACGAGATATCGGATACATCAACATAAGTGTCTCCATCTAAAACTATTTTTGAATCTAATCATAAGTAATCGTGTCAGAATCATGCTGTGGTCGTTACAGTTGCGAATTCTTCAACGCAACCCCTTTTAAGAAAAACAGGAAGACTTCCAAATCCCAAAGTCGGCTTTGAGAACACTCATTTAGAAACCTGTTATTGGCACTAATGCACTAATGTTGTTCAAGGCTATGCGTCTGATGAGTTTGAATCTGCTAAGGAGTGTTGGTGCTATGTGACCTTGGTATAATCTCGACCACTGTGGGACTGTGTAAGTAGATTACATATGAAAGTGCGAACAGCGCAGATCGAGACAAGGAGCATATGTTTAGATTAACCGCTGAAGATTAACCCCAGTGTGTAGAGTAATGCCTCTGATTACCCAAAGACGTCTTTATGTCCATCGAGTCCTGTTTTAGGCGCCTCAGCGCCATTAGATTTACACCTAAAGTGAGACTGAACCGTTCATTTGATCTATTGACTCCACTCTGTGAGCGTGCATGAATGCAGCTGTGTCACAAATAATATGTAGTTTACCATTAATGCTCATAACTCCATCTCATGCTCTCTGTGGCCCCCCCCCCCCCGCCCCTCTCTGTCTCTGTCCCTGTCCCTGTCCCTGTCCCTGTCTCTCTCTCTCTCTCTTTTTCTTTTTCTCTCACTGTGTCTGGTCATATTTGCTGGTCATATTTGATAGCATAAGGAAAAAATGAATAAAAGAATAAAGAAATGAATGAATAAATAAATGAATGAATAATCAAAACCAACCAACCAACCAAACGAACAAATGAATAGTCAAAAACCGTGTCTGAATCTTTAAACGAGTTGTGTGGGAGTCCTGGAATGTTAGCAAGAAAGAATCTCCACTTGATTCTAGAACGTTAACACCAGGAAAAAAGAAACTCATATAAACTGTAGGCGAGACACAGTCATACCACAGTTCATTCTAATAAGTAATAAGTTAATACGTAATATGTTTGTAAGTCAAAATCCTCTATAGTTCTATAGTTAATCAAAAGTTGTTTTAAAGCACTGCAGTGGGAAGGTTCTCCACAACTCAGGGGCATACGAGCATCAGCATGCCCAAACATTCAGCCCTACACACACACACACACACACACACGCACACTTACAGAAGGAAGGAAGAGTTATGGAGTGTTTGTTATGAACAACCTTTGTAAGTCTGCCAAAATGAAGAAATGCCTATTCTCTCGCTTTCTGCGTTCCTGATGCTAATGCGTATTTTGGCATTTCTTGTACGTAGTCAGTGTTACGGTAAAGTCGTATCCTCTGTTCCACGGGGAAGAAAATAAAATGCGGGCTGTGGTAATGACTGTCGGTCATTACGGGTGTAAACAGATTTTAGAGAAAGGAAAGGCGTTTTTCGCATGGTAACTGCCTTCTGAGGATTCTTTTTTTTCGGCAATAAACGAGTTGAAATGAAAAAAAAAAAACGTCGAATGAAAATAATGACAATAAAAAAAGTTTTTTTCCGGACCAACCCAGGTATCATAGGAGTTATGCTCTCGAACTTTTTAAATGGACGTTTGACAGCTCGGATGCTCCGACTGCATCTATTAACATATCACTATGTCAAGTTGGCTTGCATGAAGGTTTTTAGCTTTTAGGAATGATTTACCAGCTCTGTGCCTGTTTAAGATAGAAGTTTTGATATGGAGAGTTTACGATTTTAGCTTGTTGGGGAAAAATGTCCTTGTTCCCTTCAATACTTTCATGTCTAAGCCCGTCATTTCTAACAGGAAATCAAAAAGAATTTCAACTTGGAAAAAAAAAACTCCACCATCGCCGTAAGTCTTTTTCTAA
>NC_044500.1:4310046-4357546 GCF_902362185.1 Chanos chanos | reverse complement strand
CTGGTTTTGAGTTGTCACTCACATTCTGTCTTGGCCTGGTAGTTCTTGCACAATTCTGAGGTGTGTTTTGGACCATTATCCTGCTGAAGAACGAAATGCCGCCCAGCTAACTGCAATCCAGATGCCTTTGGAGCGCGCTGTGATATACATGCCGGTCTGTCGTGGATTTGGTTACACCAATGCTGTCACCCGTAAAGTCAGACCATACTCTGACACTACCCCTTCCATGTCTGGCAGTGGGAGCCACACATGCAGAACTCATGTGTCCATCCTCTCCGCAGCTTGCAAACACACGGAAGTCGGCCCCAAAAATTTCAGACTTTGTGCCATCAGTCCATAAAGCCATCCTCTACTCCTCAGTCCAGCTTCTCTCTACATTTTTTTTAAAAATCTCATTCAAGTCTTTTCCTCTTGTTCTGAACACTTGTTGTAACAGTTACTTCTTTGCAGCGGTTTTTCTAGTTAGACCTGCTTCACACAGTCTCCCTTTAACAGCTGCTGAAGACACATCTGCAGGTTTGGGAGCATTAAGCAGTGGTTGTATTTCAGGTGAAGTTAATCGCGGATTTTTGGTCTTGATGACTGCCAGCGTCTGTATGTCGTTTTGATGGTCTGGGTTACAGCAGTTACAGAACCTTGCAAAGTTCTTCCTATTGGACAAACCAGTTACTTTGCTGAGCTGAGTGTTGTTGTTGTTGTTGTTGTTTTTAAAAACCATATTCCTGCTCACTTGTATTCACAAATGACAAACCTGAATCTAGGCAACCTACGTTTATAACAGTCACGGTTCCACACTTGTTAACGTTCAGTGGGGCCAAAAACGGTAACTGCATGGCATGTTAGCTGAGTCAGAAAACAGCGAACAAGGACACGAGTGCTTTGTAACGGTGGCTTAGTGGAGCATAGGTGGATTTGCACTCTGACCACCAACAATATCAGCAACTTTCACTTACTGTCTGTCTGCTGCTAGATAGAAGTTCTACCCTTTTTACTCTAATATGTATGAGTTTATATATGAGGTTACACATATGGTGAAGGTTCTGAATGAGAGTGTGTATGAGGTTATGTATGAGGTTATGCATATGGTGAAGGTTCTGAATGAGAGTGTGTATGAGGTTATGTATGAGGTTATGCATATGGTGAAGGTTCTGAATGAGAGTGTGTATGAGGTTATGAATGAGGTTACGCATATGGTGAAGGTTCTGAATGAGAGTGTGTATGAGGTTAAGGAATGAGGTTATGCATATGGTGAAGGTTCTGAATGAGAGTGTGTATGAGGTTATGTATGAGGTTATGCATATGGTGAAGGTTCTGAATGAGAGTGTGTATGAGGTTATGAATGAGGTTACGCATATGGTGAAGGTTCTGAATGAGAGTGTGTATGAGGTTATGAATGAGGTTACGCATATGGTGAAGGTTCTGAATGAGAGTGTGTATGAGGTTAAGGAATGAGGTTATGCATATGGTGAAGGTTCTGAATGAGAGTGTGTATGAGGTTATATATGAGGTTATGCATATGGTGAAGGCTCTGAATGAGGTTATATATGTGGTGAAAATAACAATGCTCTCTGCTTTGTAAAGCTTTGGGCATCTCGCTGAGGTTAAGTGTTTCTCTGGAAAACACATCAGATTTCCATCATGACTGTTGAATCAAGTGATAATTTGCTGAAGGAAGTAGTCTTGGTGTAAGGAAATGTAGACATGCAGCCATTAAAGACCCAGCCCAACCATTTTCCACTCCAACGCCAACAGCACTGGACTTCTCCACTGACTCTGGTCCTCCTTCACATCCGGAAAATGAGGGTCAGAGAGTTTTAGATATTTAGTTAGAGTGATGTACTGTATATGATATGTACTTACCCTGAAAGAGACAGAGAGAGAGCGAGACAGAGAGAGAGAGCGAAAGAGAGAGAGAGAGAGAGAGAGAGAGAGCGAGAGAGAGAGAGAGCGAGAGAGGGAGAGAGAGCGAGAGAGGGAGAGAGAGAGAGCGAGTGAGAGAGAGAGTGAGAGAGAGTGAGAGAGAGAGCGCAAGAGAGAGCAAGAGAGAGAGAGAGAAAGAGATTGGAAATGGAAGCTTGTTGAAAAGGTCGGAGGAAAAGGAGGCTGTTGTTTTGCTCTGAGTGAGAGGAGCAGAGAGAGATAGACTGGGGAGGGGGTCAAACAGGGAAAGGAAGTGTCACCACTTAAACCAATTAACCATGTTCAGAGACTCAAAACTGAGAGAGCGAAAGACAGACAGACAGAGAAAGAGAGAGAGAGAGAGAGAGAGAGACAGAGAGAGAGAGAGAGAGAGAGAGAGAGAGAGAGAGAGAGAGAGAGAAGGCGAGAGGGAGGAAAGGAGGAGAAACGGGAGAGAGGGAGACCAGTGGCTCCAGTCGTTAACTGTGATTGAGTTCTGCTGGAATCTCACGTCTAAACATTCTTATTTCTCCCATCCGTTCTCCAGCCTGCATGTGCCTATCAGCGAGGTAACATCTGACCAAAGAAAGAGAGAGAGAAAGGAAGCCAGCCAGCGAGTGAACAAGAGTGTTGGGCGTGTTTGTGAAGAGGTGGTTATGCCATTAGGGAGGTGTGTATGGTGTTGAGAGAGATCTCATTGTGTCTCATGGGTTTATAGGACTGAAACACAGACTGCAGGAAATGCTCCCACCACTGATAAGAGTCTGGACAGAGTCCTAGGATGGACTATGGATGTTCTTTCAATAGAATCTCCATCCCAACCACACGCTGTCCCCAGACATACTGTCCCCCCCCAGACCCAGGCACACACACACACACACACGCACACACACACACACACACGCACGCACACACGCACGCATGCACACACACACACACAGCCACACACACGCACGCACGCACACACACACACACACATACACACACAAAGCCACACACACGCATGCACGCACACACACACACACACACACATACACACACAGCCACACACACACACACACACACACTAAACTGTCTCACACTGTTTTTACAGATTCATGCACGCACGCCCACAAACACAACACACTCACAGAGCTGTCTCAAACTGTTTTGCGTGCGCAGTGTAATACCTTGCTTTGATTGGGAAGAATGCCAGTGTTTGAAACCAGGTTGAGTGTTTAGGCTGTGGAAAGTAAACAATGAGAGAATTCATTTATGCCCATACATATTAAAAAGACAACAGGCACTATGTAGCAGATCTCTCTCTCTCTCTCTCTCTCTCTCTCTCTCTCTCTATTTCATACAATCTCTCTCTCTCACTCACATACATAAACCTGACCAAGCAGATTAATGGTGTCCATATTACTCTTGCAGTGTGGTTTCATCACTGCTGACATGAACAGTAAGGTTAAGTATGAACAGCTGCAAATACGATCCAATTGCCAAACCTCTGGCCCCAATTTTTTCTTCCTATTGCCAAGGAAACAGGAACTCTGGAGCCCGATTAAGACCCTCTTTTCCTCTTTTACCTCTGTCCTGGAGAGAGGCTAAGAATAAGAGAGTGAAGAACAGGACTGTGAGGTCACAGAGAACAGAGAACACAGAGAACACTTACACACAAGCCAGCGGAACGGAGGGGCACTGCAGACTGCATCGCTCTAAAAAAATGATATACGGGGCAGACCATGGCCTAAAGGTCAGAGAAACGGCCTTGTGACGGAAAGGTCACCGGTTTGATTCCCTGGGCCGGCAGGAAACATCTACAGCTGAAGTACTGTTGAGCAAGGCACTTAAGCCCCCGACCACTTAACCCCCAACCACTCCCCGGGCACTGCCGCTCCTCATTGCTCCTAGTGTGTGTTCACTGTAGGACGGGTTAAATGCAGAGGAAGAAACTGGCCCAGGCGATCCATAGAAGTCTGATTATTCTTTCATATATTTCAGCTTTGACGCGTGTGTGTGTCACTCTGTCTCTCCACCTTTTCTCTCCCTCGAAGCAATGTAATGAGAAGTCATTCTCTCTCTCTCTCTCTCTCTCTCTCTCTCTCTCAGGCTGGGTTGGTGTCAGGGGGATGAGAGTGTATACCTCTGGTGATGTACAGGCTGTTAATGGTACAGATGTCTGGCTCAAATGTACCTTCGAAACTTCGGCTACCATTCGACCAGCCACCCTGGTCGTGTCCTGGAGCTTTCGACCGCTTGGCCCCGGTCACGAGGAGTCGGTAGGTCTTTAAAAGAGAAGGAGAGAGGAGAGAGAGAGAGAGAGAGAGAGAGAGAGAGAGAGAGAGAGAGAGAGTGCAGACACACTATCAGATCTGTTTCACAGATACTTCTACATTGTAAAGGAGTTCTTAAATACCCACCATATGGTGAAGAACAGTGTATTTAGTTTCGTACTGTCAAAACAGAGTGTTTTATTCTTAGTTGGGTCAAGACCATCTTCCATGATAGTCTTTTTGAGAAATAAAACAAGGCTTTTGACTTTCCTCTTGGCTTTGAGTTTCATCTACAACCACTTCAGTTCTGTTTAAATGTTCTGTGTTTTTAAATGTCCTGTAGTTTTAAATCTTCAGTATTTTTAAATATTCTTTATTTTTAAATGTTCTCCATTTGTTGCTTTAATTTTCCCTTGTTTTATACGTTTTTTTCTCTCGCTATTTTAATGTCTACTTCCCCATTCTCTCCGACCTGATTCTGTGTTACTTTATCCATTCTATTCCTCTACCGTATGTGTGACCTGTCACATAGGTGTCACGTGTGTGTGATATGTGTGTCCTGACACCCTGCCTGATATATTGATGTTGTTATTGTTGTAATCTTGGTTTTTTTTTTAATGGGGTGGTGTTGTATGACCAGTACCTCACAGATTACACTGGATTATTTAAAAGGCCAGAGGGCGATGGCAGCTGAGCTGAGAAAAGATAGTTCTGTGAGAATTTAAAATGAACGTGAACTTTATAGTTTTAAAGGTGCTGAATGGTCTTGTGAAGACGTATGTGAAACAGTAGACTAAAGCGCTCAGAAAAGACCGAAGAACAAACTGCCTCTCCAGACGCTGCTTTGGCAGTGAGCTTCTGTTTTATTTATTTATTTATTTATTTATTTTTTGACAGATTGGCCACGTATCAGTCATTTTAATAATAGCACCATTTAACGGTGCAGTGTTTATTATCATTCCTGGCCAGGAATCCTCACCATCGTTAGGGCAGAGGATCAAGAACCATCTCCACAGACCTGTGGTCTTGTAGTCTTATTGAAGCAGGGCCAGAACATGCCATGTGGAAATGGGTTTTTTTTTTTTTGGTACTTCAGCGTGTGGAACTTTATGACTTGTTCTGGGTTTTTTTCCCCTTTGTTTTAAAAAAGCTCTTTCGTGATTCTTTCTCAGGTGTTCTACTACCAAGAGAAGCCGTACCCGCCAATGGATGGACGTTTCCGGAAGAGAGCCATGTGGGCAGGGGACATTTTCAGCCGAGATGCCTCCATCATAATCCGCGAGGTGAAGTTCACCTATAACGGAACCTTCAGCTGTCAGGTTAAGAATCCGCCCGATGTCCACGGCAACGTTGGAGAGGTCCGCTTACGAGTCGTCCACTCGTGTACGTGTTTGAACGTCGTCATGGTGATCTGAGAGCTGTCACGACAGATTTCTTTTTATAGTTCTGAGTATTGTTGTTGTTGTTGTTGTTGTTCTTCTTCTTCTTCTTCTTCTACACTATGTAAAGTTAAGCAATATTGTACTTGCTTATTTCAATATTATAATTTTATGTATGAATATTAATGAGCAAACTGAAGGTTATTTGAAAACCTGGATCGAGAACATTATGCTAACACAGTGATAAATTCTACTGGTAGAGGTCAAGTGAGGATTAGATATGTAAATAACAGCAGCATCAGCTTAATTCTGTCCAGAAGGAATCAATGGCCAGATTTCAAAGCGCGCCCTGACTCTATCCGTCTCAGTCTGTGGGTTTCTCTTTTCTCCTCCTGACAGCCCCGTTCTCAGAGATCATGATGCTGGCCCTGTTCATCGGGGGAGGCATCGTTCTCCTGCTGCTCGCTCTCGTCGTCATCGTCCTCATCCGTCGCCGGCGTAAAAAGCGAGATCAGGACGCCCCCGGGGCTCGTCGGGAATACAAAGACCCCACGATGTGGTGAGGGAGACGCGGACGGCCGTGAAAGATGGGAGTGGGGATGGTTCTTGGTACTGGGGCTCTCTCTCTCTCTCGCTCTCACGCTCTCTCTCGCTCTCTCTGGCGCCCCCCTGTGTCTGGGCTGTATGCTGATCGTCTGACTGTCACTGATTGTGTTTAAGGATGTTCAGCTCTGCCAGACTTGGACTGTGTGATGTTTCATTCTCTTACACTGAGAGACTGAGGACTGTGCCTCAATATCTGCTCTACACACTCACAACTTGATGAAATTTAAGGGTTTATTATTATTATTATTATTATTATTATTATTATCCATAAAAATGCTTATTTTTGCTGAAGGTTTAATAGTTCTTATTTTCTGTTAGATTTGGATGTTTCATAAGTGTAAGTTGGGAATGTATATATATATATCTATGTATTTACAGTATGTTTCTTTTCAAAATACTTTATACTCTAATTCACTACTCTGGCAAGTGACTAACAACTAACCTCAGTTTCTCAATACACTGCATCCCAAATGTCCTTGGTTGCTAGGGTATTGAGGGCCTTTTAATCTCGTACTAATCAAATGGGTCTGATGCAAGATGTCTCTCTCATTGTGTGCTGTTCACGGTGCTATGAGTAGGCTATTGATTCGGATGTCACTGGAGACCATTTTTTTTTCCAACCAAAATCCAACAGTTTGACACTAAAGACCATCACACACACGTTGGCCGTTCAGTACACTTACGTTTATTTTTAAAACACTTTTTATTTTTTTTCTGTCTGAACTGTATTGAAAAAAAAAAAAACAACAGAAGGAGCTAAGCACAAACCTGTGATGAGCAGGATGAATATCGTGTAAAAGTGCATTAAATATCACTCTGAAGCATGTGAACAGAAATGAGTTTTTCTCTTCTCCTACTCCTTCTCTTTTCTTCTGTGGGTTTTCTGGTCTTTTCTCTTAACACTGCCCAGCCTGTAAATCAGTTAAATGACTCATGGAACTCTTTCTTAAACTTCTCTTTATTGACACATGGAACACATAGTTCTGTTTGTTCGCCGTCTCAATTAACTTCTTTCGATGACAAAGGGAACGGAGAGGGCAAGCTAACACGGGGTTGTCAAACCAGATTCCTGTCAGTCTAAGAGCATAATGACTGAAGGAGAGGACTTCCTCAGTGTTCTGAGGAGGCAGGCGGAACTCGGCGTGGGCTGATGACAATCAGCCTGAACATTCCACCGTTTTCGTGTGGAAATTTCCATCTTGAGAAACGCTGTCATGCTCATGCTCCTCCCCTCTGTATCTATTATGCTCTTACGAACTCGATGACTCACACCATCTTCATGCACGGTTCACTGGTTCCCCCAAGACAGGAGATATTGGGGGTGTTGAATCTACTGTGGTTATATGGGATTGCAAACCCGCCTTCCGAACAAGATGTATCGATCTTTGTCCACGTTTTCTGACCATTGCACCCTCTGCTCTGCTCTGTGTGTGTATGTATGTGTGTGTGTGTGTGTGTGTGTGTGTATTTGCACACGTAAACGTGCTTCAGTCACCCGTCTAGAGCCGTTCACCTGTACATGGAAGAGGAGATGCTGGAGATTGACAGCTCGGACGGCATGATTTCAGACGCCAGCACAAAAGACCCCAGCTCATCTGAGGATGAGGATGACGACGACGATGATGACGATGATGGCGATGACGATGATGACTGAGACTTCCTCAGTCACCCGCGAGGAAGAGGCGAAACAAACGAAAGCTTGAAGAGGAAATGAGAGGAGAAGACTTTGTTTGGATGGACGTAACGTTTTGGATGGACGCAACAGGTAATTCTGTGAGATAAGCCAGGCCTGACCCCCTCAGAACAAGCAAACAGACAAACAAATAAAAACACTGAGAGAAAGGCCTCACCTTCCCTTTCGCTTTTGAAGCTGTTTGCAGAGAACAGTGACCCCTGTGTGTCAGAGAAGGTATTGCACTATGACATGAGAAGATTACTGGATTAACTCTCACACACGGGCAGTTGCTGGCCGGCTGGTATGAGGTCTGACATTCATTCATTTATTCATTCATTCACTCATTCATTCACTTTCTAAGCCGCTTATCCTCTGGTTTGACGTGTGAGGACTAAATTTCACCTTGTGTTGACTGCAGCTGGGGAATAGGCCTTCAGAAGGACAAGTGTAAAATAACGTCCAAACAAACCCACAAACAAACAAACGTGAAAGCAAAACAAAACAACAAGTTCCAAAAAAAAAAAGATTCTTTCACATTTTAATCACACACCCACGTATCTTTCTCAGTACAGTGCACAAATGAAAATGACTTGGTGATATTTCTTTTTATTTTATTATTTTGTTTACAAAACATTTAAGATCTGTTGCACAAAGTAAAATAAAGTATTTTTTTTCAAGTATTCCTATTATGGTAATCTGAAACATGAGAAATATGTAATTTACCATAGTTCTGTTATTTTTAATATGTCTAATTTACAGTGACCTTGTTTAGCATCTAAAAAATACCGAGAAGTATTCTGATGAATTTGACCTGAGTGTTTCTGGAAGCTTCTGCCAACACGATCTCTTCCCCAGGTGAAAGAGAGAGCGATCAGAATATAGAAATGTTTTATTTTTTTTTTCTCCTGTCTGACAACACTTGAAGAGACTTTGCTGGACCTGAACACGCAGCAAGGACCTGCCTTCATTTTTCTGAGGGGCCAGTATTTCTCACAGCCAATGCTTCATTGACAACATCCAACCAGACCCTCCCAGTCTGAATCCCGTACCTACCAGTACAGTTCACCAGTTGGAATCAGCCCTGTCAGCACTGAACCTCCTCAAGTCCTCCTAAACCAGTCATGGTTGATTGTGTAGAAGTCCTGAATGCACTATGATTGCTGTAGGAGTCGGGAATATTCTCATTTAAGAATGTGACTTATTTATGTTTATATTCAGTGAGCCCAAAAGGCACACACAGGAAACCCAGTTAGGCCTAAAAATGACCGTTTGTACTGAGTTGTGTGAAAACCAATGTGAAAACCCAGAGTTTGCTTTACTTGCATTCTGTAATCTGTGGTGAGATTTCATCAGTATAATTCTCCTGAGTGCTGATGGACTGCTGTGTTGTGTTTGCTGACTGACCAGAACCCCCCCCCCCCCCCCCCTCTCTCTCCACACACACACACACACACACACACACTGTCCTTATTAGCAAAGCTCAACCACCTTAGTTTGCAGCTAAGTTACACATTCACTTAATGAGTTTGCATGTGTAGCCTGATGTTCAACCACAGTTCAGACATTACTAACTATTCTTACTTTTTATATTAAAAAAGATTGTTTATTGTTGTTTTGAAAACGTTGTGTTCTATTGCACTACTTTGCATGTGTCCAGACACAGAACACGACAACGTTCACGTTTTTCCCCAAATTTTCTTTCTTTTTTTTCCAAATGTTGTAAACACTAAATTTGAAAGAATGTTTTTTATGTATATAAAAATCTAATTTTCTCTTCAGTGTTCTCAGAAACTATTGAAAACAGCGTTGTGTGTGTGTGTGTATTTGTGTGGATATGTATGTGTAGTGTGTGTGTGTGTGTGTGTGTGTGTATTTGTGTGGATATGTATGTGTAGTGTGTGTGTGTGTGTGTGTGTGTGTGTGTGGGTGGGTGGGTGTGGATGTGTGTTTGTATGTGTGTGTGTGTGTGTGTTTGTGTATGAAAGGGACCATCTGTTTGAGCTGTATTTGCTCTTTGATCAAAGTGTCACCAGGCTTTGCCTTCGTTACTTAATAACTGAGAAAGAGAGAGAGAGAGAGAGAGAGAGAGAGAGAGAGAGAGAGAGAGGACAGGAAAGAGGTTAAATAACTTCTGATGAATAATGGCATTCAGGAGAGCCGTCTGTGTGTGACACAGCTTTATGGAACTCAATATCCCTGTTAACCATTCCCAATAACACACACACACACACAATACAAACTTCATAAAGTCCTGTCACCTTTTTCTGCTGAGACATACACACACCCCTTAAAAGGCTTAAACACACAAACACACACCCCATTTTTCATGCTGCATTTAAGCCCAACAGGTAGAAGAACTCTGTTCATTTTTAGGGCCTGTACTGAGGGAGGGAGTGATACCTGAGGACTCACCTGGGCTTTGGTGCCCTGTTAAAGGACGCAGTGCCAGCTGTCATTCAAACAGCAGGGACATCAGGCCCCTCAGCTGAACAGGCCTGAAAGTTCACCTGCTACTGGAACTCTCCAGTTTTTGGTGTGAAATCACTTTAGTACGTGCTTTAATATGTATATACACACTGTCAACCTCAGATTTACACACAACTGTACATACAAACACAATCAACTTCAGATTTACACACAACTCTACATACATACACTATCAACTTCAGATTTACATACAACTCTACATACAAACACTATCAACTTCAGATTTACACACAACTCTACATAACTACACCATAAACTTCAGATTTACACACAACTCTACATACATACACTATCAACTTCAGATTTACACACAACTCGACATAACTACACCATAAACTTCAGATTTACACACAACTCTACATACATACACTATCAACTTCAGATTTACATACAACTCTACATACAAACACTATCAACTTCAGATTTACATACAACTCTACATACATACACTATCAACTTCAGATTTACATACAACTCTACATACATACACTATCAACTTCAGATTTAATGACTGTCGCCTCACAGCAAGAAGGGCCTGGGTTTGATTCCCGGCGGGGGTCCTTTATGTGTGGAGTTTGAATGTTCTCCCCGTGTATGCGTGGGTTTCCTCACACAGTCCAAAGACATGCAGGTTACGTGAATAAGACTGTGTGTGTGAGTGTGTTTGTCTGTGCATCTGCCTTGCGATGGACTGGCCACCTGTCCAGGGTGTTTCCCCGCCCTTTCGCCCTATGAGCACTGGGATAGGCTTCAGCACTGCCCGCGACCCTAATCAGGATAAACGGTTTTGAAAATGAGTGAGTGAGTGAGTGAGAACTCGAGATTTACACGAAAATCTACATATAGACACCATAAAGTTCAGATTTACACAAGCTCTACATATATACACTGTACACCTTAGATTTATATATAAACACACCCAGTGACACATCAGATTACACACACACACACACACACACACACACACACACACACCCTTTCTACCATAATTAACTACCACACCCTTCAGTGATATGAGCAAAGCTGAGCTAGGCATCTTTCTTACAAGTGATATTGCGCAACACACACAGACACCACACCACACACACAAAGGGTATGCTAATATATACTGAATAAACCTATGCATCTGTGTCATGTTGGCTAGGCTGCTTAAACCACAATCCGTCCACATATAAAGCAGAAGACTAATTTTACTCTGGGCCCAATATCTGTGCTCGATCGAAAGGAACCTGTTCATTCATCTGTGCATGTCGCCCCCTGCTGGCCAGATCTGAACACACACACACACACACACACACACACACACACACACACACACACACACATAGGAGAAGAATTTGTTTCTTTACATTTATTTTCTTTTCCTGTTTTGTACTATAGTGTTAAATGTCACAGTTAAACTTAATCCATCACAACATGTATTGGGAAAATACTTGAATTTAGTCATGATTCTACATACTTGCTATATTGTGTGTGAAGACAGCAGCTTAGGAGAGAGAGAGAGAGTGAGCGAGCAAGAGAGAGAGAGCGAGCAAGCATGCAGTCTTGTCTCCTTTCACTCTACTCCTTTGCTTCACTGTCAGACAGAAAGCTGACGGAATGTCAGAGAGGTTGACATGGAAACAGTGATGACTTTGTGTGATCACTCATTCCCACAGAAAGGAGGGAACAAGAGGGAAAACCGAGAGAAGGAGAACAGACACACACAGAAAGCAACCTCCCAAAATAATGACATACTACATACTCTCTCCAACAGAGGGCTGAAACAGACAGCATTCACTCAAAGTCTGCTGGATGACGCGGGGAGTCAGGCAGTAAACTGAGAATACGAGTTTGCCGGCTTTGACTGGAACTTTTCCAAGTAACCTTAAAGTAAGTAACCGAATAGATTTGTCAAAAGGGGCAGTTTAAGTATGGATGGATTCAACCGTACAAATCATTCAGAGCAGGAAAAATAAATATACCTGATAGTAAGTGAAATTAGATCGCTAAACACCTGGTTATGGCGGCCTTGGCATTGAGTTGAGAGTGAAAATGGGTGCCCTGTCCCACTGGACATTATTTGGGCCATGCCAATCAAGAGCCCGCCGGCTGCCAAGAATGAAAAACAGGCTCGTGTGATCTTCAAAAGCTCTCTGAATTGCCCGATGTTTTATCACTTCATAAGGCCACCTACCAGATGTGGGAAGTAAATACTTGGTTGAAAAGGTTGTGTATCAAATTTACAAATAAAAATACCCCTAAAGTTACCACAAAATGATTCAGGAACGCCTGTTTTTTTCCCTCCCAAGAGTGCGACAAAACGCTGTTTATGCTGAGAGCCTCTGATTGCTTGTCTCTCTAAAAGAGGAGCCAAAAATTCTTTCGTTGCTTTCATACTTGAAGCTCAGTCACACTCTTGAAGAAATGACAATCTTCGCGCTTATACGTACAAGTGTGTGAGTGTGTGTGTGTGTGTGTGATCTTTTCACGCACTTCCTGTATCACCTGTCTGTCAGGTAGTCTCGCTCGCAGTCTATTGAGTCACGAGAAAATGGACGACGCGCTGAAACTCCGTTTTTAAAAACTCTTAAATTATTCTTTCGAAATTAATTTATCTGGGATAGGTTTGTGCCGTGACATGGATTTACATGGACGTTGGCAAATGAGTTCTAAAAATGTAGTTTTGTCGTGTTTGTTCGTCAGTTTTGGTAAGTAGACAAACTAATTTTTTGGTCTCTGTCAGCATTCTTTATGTCGTCCAATGAGTTGAGAAACAAGTGCTTGTATTTCAATTTATACGTCCGGCTTTGATTAGTAAATACTACAGTGCGAAGGGCTTTATGATAGCCCGTGTTTCTTTGCGCATAAGTGGGGTTTTATGGTTTTAAAATGGTAGTAAAGGCGTCTGGTATCAGCACGCTGCGAATTTGTTTGCTTTTCATCAGCTGCCGAGCGACACTCTGTACGTCAGCCGTCATACAGCCTCAGTTTTCCCCAATATTTATGACAAATAAATACCCATTTCTCTCCGTCTCCGCTAATGTATACGGCTACGTACTTAAATTGCTTCTGTAATACTATGTTGCGATTTACAGTGTCACCGGTCTGATAACCGTGGGAACATGATCTTTGGGTTCGGTTGCAACACACACACACACGAACACAACACTCACCACCATACTATCTCAGAGGGAGGGGTATACCATTGAATAGTCTCAGCCTTGGTGTATTGCAGTAATTTCAAGTGCAGGTGATAATAACTTTCCGCAATATGTTTTCAAAGCGACTGCTTCAGGCCTGTAAACTGTTCCTCTATAGTGAGCACAGTCTGTGTCGAGGCCTTTCTGCTATAGCCCAACAGATTAATCATTAAGGAAAATAAATCGTATTTTACACTGTTTGTTCGACTTATTTAATACAATTCTCTGGAGTCCACTCTTTCCCATAAATACTGGATATGTGCTGCTACTGTAATGTTATAATCCATTAAAATACTTTATTGAACGTTTCTGAAAAACAAACAAACAGACGAGACTTGTGTTTATATTTGAATTGGTTTTAGCGGTTCTGGGGTGGTTCCAATCAACGTGTCATAACTCCATTAAATCTACATAAGAACTACATAAAATCAGGTGCTGTAGTGTCTTCAGTAATAATCGTCGAATGAAATGTTAAATTTATAAAGCGACAATGCTCATCTGTTTTTTTGCAAGAGACAAAGTAACTGGTTCCTAAACTGACCTTTTAGGAGAGACCAAAGTCCAGTGTGTTGAGATTCTCACTACACAAACTGAATATAACTGAGATCGCGATAGATTTGAAGGTATAGACACCGCTGAGATGAACCGTGAGGCTACAGCTAAGGCGAACCTTTCGGTAGGAGGCGCATAGCTGTGGACTTTCTGAGTTGATCCGCAGGATCACATATGCAAAAACACGCAACATTGTAAAATTACGTTCGGTTGGTCTGAAGTTAATATTTTATTGATTTAATTGTTTATTTTCTATTGTGCCACTGTTTCTGTCATGGCATTTTTCTCTTTTGGGCTTTTACCGAATCATAGTTCATTGCGCTATAGGATCCACTGACAACGAGGAACGCACGACTTTGAAAGTGAAAGAGATTACATATACGGACTTGGGTGTTACTCGTGTTTTGTTCTCTTGTTTTGTTTCGGGGAGTAACCAAATATGAAACCGAACACTTCTTGGCCTGTCTTTACCAAGCCTCTCATTTGGCCGTTTCCGTTATATATTTACCTTCCATGTATCTCGTGCAGAAACAGGGAAACAGGGGCCAGTGTAGAACGTGGGCTATTTGTGGTACAAATGTTTATCGACACGGTGATTTGTGCATATGTTTGGGCTTGCTGGGATGTGGGAGCAGGTATACGCATGTGTCTTTGTGTATGTGTGTTTTTGTTAATATGTTGTCACACTCTTAACAGGCCCGCACACGGCTTACACATATCCCTCCATGTGTTTTCCATTATTACTCAACGTCTGACGAGGAAAAAAACACTCCTAAAGGCAGGCGTGGCTGACTCAGAGCCTGTTCTGAGAGACGCTCTTTAGCTATAGCAGTTTGGGTAATTTGCATGTAATTTGATTGGTAAATAAAATCCACTCATCTCTAAATGCCAGGGTCCCCTATCCCCGTTTGAAGCAGTGAATACCAAATAGAGGCTGTTTGGAAGTGCTGTGATTGTGTGTGGCTCAAGCCAGACTTCTAGGTCAAGTGATAAGAGGCGAACCGATTTGAAATGTTTAAAAATAAAAAAGTGTGTGCTGTGTTCTGAAAAAAAAAAAAAAAAAGGTAGAACCGATGAACCTACGGGTCATTTGTGTTAAGCACCAGAGATCGGAACTGGGTCAAGTTATTCTATGTGTGACCAGAGCTGATCTTAATTCTCCAACATGGTTCACGTGGCTGTTCTGATTGCTTTCCGAGGTCCTCAGATTCCGTCGGAATTCCGTGTGCTGGAATATCAAACATACGTTACCTGAATGCTGCTCAAGAACTGGATTTATTAATTAAGAGACCAAGGTCACAGAGAAAGGCAATAGTGAAGGGAATTGGAACAGGTCCCAGTACATTCCAGTACTTTAAATAATATTCTCACCCAAGTGTGTAGTCAGTTGTTTCTCTCACCTCGTTTAATGGTCCAGGCTCAAGCTAGGTTTGTGTGTGTGTGTATCGTGAACAATTCTATATGAACGTTTGAGTCTGAACATTCAAGAGTCATACTGAGTCATACTGTGTCAGTGTGCCTTGTTACATAACCCCTATTGGCTGTTACGACTCAAACTTTGATGAGCGTCAGTCATAGAGTGTGTCTAATTCCAGTGAACATCATTTCTTATCTGAGCAAGTTGATTAGCTCTCAAATGGCTGGAGCATGTGTGTGTGTGTGCGCGCGTGTGTGTGTGCGTGTGTGTGTGCACGCGCGCATGCGCCGAACACACATAATGATTTATTTTTCCCCTCTGTGTCTGAGAGCACTGACAATGGCACCACTGAAAGCATTGTGACGCCCCTGCCAAAAACAGAGTCTCCGTCTTACCAGAACGTCAAGGTTATTCAGCCTGCGTCCTAAATTTCACTTTTTTTTTTTTTTTTTTCGCTGACAAAACACTTTCTTTCTCCCGCTGCATATGAAGCTGGTGGTAATACCCTCTGGTATATACCTGCATCAGTCAGGAGGAAGAAGAGAAAGAATGATAGTGGTGTTATCAGTTCTCCAGAGAGCTGTATAAGAGTTCATGCTGAGAGAGACAGGAGTGGGTTTCCCACAGCACCGTGGCATTTAGAAGTTTTCAATGTGTCTGCAGTAGGGGGAAAAAAAAAGTTAAAAAAAGATTATGAATTATATTTAGGTTCGTACTTTCTTGGAGGTTCTACTTTCTGACATATGCTGCGTTAATAAAAACAAAGTCACAATATTAAAAACTATTTCTGAAGTGTTACACTTTCCTGTCTTAATGGGATTCCAGCACAGAGTGCTCCTTTGTTGTGTTTCTGTCCTCAGTGTGTATGCAGACCGATACAGGCTGTGTATCAGGCCTTTTTTCTTTTTGACTTGTCTTACCAAAAGTAACTTTTTTTTGACTTGTCTTACTAAAAGTAACTTTTTGGCCTTTGTATTCTGCCTGGATTCTCCTTGAGAATCAGTTATAACTCACAGGCACACACAAAAGATTAAAGACATTAAACACATTTTTGATTGTATCACATTCTAAAATCTATATCTATGCATGAGAGACAGGATTTTTGCTCTCACTTTAAAGAGTTACCCAGCGTTGTGAGAGGCTGTCTGTTTTCCCTCATCTGCTTCACCTTGCCTAACACACAGCCCAAACACTCCTCAAACCCCTTTCTCTCTCTGTCTTTGCAGCGCTGTGTCCTGTTTACTCTATAAAAGTGACAGCTCCAGCAGAGATTAATGCAGTGACAGGGGAAACAGTTACCCTGTCCTGCTCCTTCACCTCCAACACTCGTGTCACCAGCAAAATGTCGGTGGACTGGTCTTACCGACCGCAGAATGGAAAGTCTCCAGTAACGGTGAGTACATCACGTCTTCCCGGTCCATTACCAAATGTGTCTGCGATAAAGCTATGACAGAGCGTTTCTCATCGGTGTCCGGTATGGAGTCAGAGTAGATGGTAAGCTTAAAACGACCCCTGACATCATTAAAGATTTAAATTCTCATGACGCCGTCATGATGTGATAGGGTGGCCTTGACTGGTGAGGAGCCTGACATAATTTCTCTGCACGCGGTAATGGAATTCGAGATGCAGCCGTATCGGCAGAGGATGACATCATAATAGAATTTTCTCTGTGTTCCATCATGGAATGGGAGAACTGCTGGATAGCTATGATGTCATCCCTTTACCCTCTCATTGCTAAAGAGACAGATGGTGAAATCATGGCACATTTAATAAGATGAGCAGTTGCGATCATTTATCAGCCTGAGAGATGAATAAGATGAGGACATTAGGTTATTGCTCTCTCCATTTTCTGTCAGAAATGAGTGTTAGCATTAGCGAAGCGCTGGAATATTGTTAAAGACTGTAGCTGTGTCTGATACGACATACTGTTTTTTTTTTGTTTTTAATATATAGTAAACTCTGCTTTCTAAACTGTTGAATGTTTCATCTCCAGTTTCAACTGTGTTTTACAAAGAGATATAATAACACTTCACAGAGGGTAAAAATAGACACATTTTCATACAAAAAATAAACAAGCATGCATTTTAATATCTTACAAAAACAACAGATAAAAACTGATGAAACTTAATAGCTAAAGCATCACCTTCTCAAAATGCAAACTGTATGTGTGTGTGCGCGCGCTCACATGTGCGCATGTGTGTTTGTGTGTGTATGTATGTGTACACGTGTTAATTTGTATGTATGTGCATTTGTGTGTGTGTATGTGTACACATGTTAATTTGTGTGTATGTGCGTGTGTGTGTATGTATGTGTACACATGTTAATTTGTGTGTAAGTGCGTATGTGTGTGTATGTGTACACATGTTAATTTGTGTGTGTGTGTGTGTGTGTGTGTATGTGTACACATGTTAATTTGTGTGTGTATATGTGTACACGTGTAAATTTTTGTGTATGCGCGTGTGTGTGCATGGATATCTTTTAGGTGTGGTAAAGGATTTAGATGTGTGTTTTGAGTATTTCATTAAACATTTTATTAAAGTGTGTTTTTACGGCATGCAAGTATTCTACATGAACTATAAAATTCTTTAACTTTGTGTAACTTTAGGAAATGATATCTTCATTTTCCATCAGAATATGAGGTACCTGACATGGCTTCAGTTATCGTTTTTCCATTTAGAGGATATCATTTATTTGTAGAGGCCTTGACTTTAAATAAATCTAAATGTGTGACAGAGTAATGGAATTGTACACCTGCTGTCCACGGCTCCACCCTCTCTGTGCTGGGAATATTCCAGAATGAATAGTAACACAGATTGTGACATCATAATGGAATGTGTTTTCTGTGGTCACTGAGTGAGAATCGTTAAGATGACATGCAGTTCTGCTGAGACTTTAGCAAACGCCGCACACAGAGTGTTTTAGGCCTCACCCTGAGAGAACAGCACTGCCAACCGCAGGGAATGGACAAGCAACCACAGGATTTGTCACTTCTATAATTCACCACCGTGTCATAACACCGCCTTTTAAAACTTCATGACAAACAGGTGCCTTGTGCAGCCAGGCATACTAACGCAAGTCAGCAGCTCAACAGAACGTCAGTGCCCTCTGTCCTGCACTCCTGACCGCTCCTCACATTCCACCTGTCAGTGCTCCACTGGAGCAATGCACATTTATCAAACAAAAACTCTATTACTCCGTTTATGAATCAAACTCTGGGTATTGCCAGCATCTGACAGGCAAAGGTTTTTAGAAGTCCTGGCGGAGTTAACTAATCAGAGTAACTGTTCTGTTCCATAAATCTCCCTGAGACAGCTTCACTCCGGATCCACTGTATGTTTAACCCACTCTGCTGCTTTAAAATATTCATATGAATTTATTGATTACAAAAAAAAAGATTAAAAAAAAATGCTGTTCACTGTCTTTGAGTGACAGCTGAGAATTTAACAATGCCTTAAGCACAATAGTGTATGTGTTGGGCCAGCAGGGAGAGAATATGTGTGTGTGTGTGTGTGTGTGTGTGAGAGAGAGAGAGAGAGAGAGAGAGAAAAGAGTGAGAGAGAGAGAGAGAGAGAGAGAGAGAGAGAGAGAAAGAGAGAAAGAGAGAAAAGAGTAAGAGAGAGAGAGAGTGGAAATGAATAGATGAGTTTGGTATTAACAAGCCAAGTGAGGCTGTGAGTGTTTTTTCCTCAGGGTTGTGCTAAGGAAGTCCTTTTCAAATACAGTGGAACCCTTAGCCAGACCTGTCAGTCTAGCAGCCACTCACTCTAATTGGATTATAGGGGATGATGATGTCATCGGTTTATGCCATGGGGGGGGGGGGGGGTGTCTTTGATTGGATTGGCCAGTTTGACTTTAGCCTATTCATTATGATGCTCATTCTCCTGTGGACATAGACAGATTAGAAATGATGGGAAAATTTATCTGCAATTGTTCAAGTGAATTAAACATGGATTGTTTTTGTCCCTGTCTGCTTTTTTTTTTGGTGGTTTATACCTCTGATGAGAAGATCATAATTACAATTTCCATTATAACAAGGTTTGGTGTTGTCTTATCCTCTTAAGACCTTTGCCAGGGGAATGATGCTGCTGATTTCCTATGGTGATGTTTGTTTGGGCTGGCAGCCGGAGCAGGGAAGTGGTTTTTACGGTACGCCTGCGTGTGGAGCGATTGCACAGAACAGAGTGTGTGCTTTTAGCCGTGTTCTTGTTTGCACTGAAGGTGGTTGGCTAATGGCTAGAGGTGCTTTTTAGGATGTCTTTGTTTTTTCCTCCACACAAGACTTAGTTTGTGACGTTGTATGGGCTGGGCCCCTTTCACAGTGGGTTGTTTAGCACCAACTGACTGTGTCTCACACACACACACACACACACACTCATGCAGATACACACACACACACACACACACACACACACACACACACACACACACACACTCATGCAGATACACACACACAGGGAGATACACACAGAAACGCATGAACACAGCCATACCAGCTTTATCAGGAGGGTGTGCCCACTTATCTTCTGGCTAGTATGACTATCATGATTCATTTATGCCTGCGCGTGTGTGTGTGTGCGCGCGTGTGTGTGTGTGGTGTGTGTGCGTGCGGGCAGGAGAATTGAACAGTTGAGAGGATCTGTCTTATTTGTTTGGTAGACCTGACTATTTGCTCTTATTCTGTTCTTTCTTTCTCTCTCTCTCTCTCTCTCTCTCTCTCTCCCTCCCTCTCTCCCTTTCTGTCTGTCTCTTTGTCTTCACTTCAGAATTGGAATTGATTTTTTGGAACAGAGAAACGACAGATGTCTTCATTTCTCTTCGGACATCCCGTATTAAATTCCCCGTGTCTGCTGGTCCTAATCTCTTATATTGAAAATGAATTATTTTCATATCACAACAGTAAAAACCAGGTCTGCGGTGGTAATAGGCTTTTTGAATCATTTGTTCGAGTACTTTTATTCAGTTTACGACACTCCGTTTCAAGAAATAAACTCCATCAACCCAACACGACGCCAACTGAAGTGTAGTTCTAAAAGGTGCCCTCTTGTGGTGAGGTTTGGAACTGCGTCCCAGGCAGGTGTGTGTGTGTGTGTGTGTGTGTGTGTGTTTGAAGTGGCTGTATGCTCTGAGTGCTGGCAGACAGAGCTCTGATGGTCCTTACACAGAGAGCCCATCTGATAAAGAGTCATAAAGCGTGACGGCCTCCTGACTCTCCACGGCAGGCAGCCCCTCGCGTCCGAGCTTTATTAAATGTCAGTGAGCAATTATTGAGAGGTTCAGATCTCCCTCCCTCGCTCGCTCTTAATCTCTGTCAATCTCTCTCTCTCTCGGCTCAATTGAATTCAGAGGCTTTATTGCCATGACTTTGTTGTAAAGACGGCTGCCAAAGCATATAGCGTGTAGTGTTATGGTTAATGTATGGGAAGGAAAGAGGAAGCTGTTTAGACAAGAACATTCTCACAGTGGGAACAGGTAACCGCTCTGTTCAAGAAGGTTTAGAACATTTAGTAGATACAAAAAAGTCGAAAATCTAAAGAAAGTGTGAATGCTGTTCTTTTTGTCTTTCAGTTCTTTCATTACCTCGCAAAGTCGTACCCTCCGCAGGATGGACAGTTTGCGGGAAGGGTGAAGTGGCTAGGCAGCCCCTCCACACACGATGCGTCCGTTCAGCTCCTGAACGCTTCTCTCCATGACAACGGGACCTACATCTGCTCCGTCAGGAACCCGCCGGACACCCACGGATCCCCGGCCCAAACCCTGCTCACTGTCACACCCAAAAGTATGACATGTCTCTGTCTCAACACGTGAGATGCAACACAATTAAATACACACACACACACACACACACACACACACACACACAGTTGCGCCCTAAAGTAGGACATATCTCTGTCACAACGCGTTAAACACAACTCATTTAAATACACACTCCTCCCTCCCTCTCTCTCTCTCTCTCACACACACTCACACACACACATGCAAACACACTCACACACACATACACACACACACACGCACACACTTAAACGCACACACACACATGTGCACGCACGCACACACACACAGTCACACAGTCACAGTCACGCCCAAAAGTAAGACATATCTCTTTCACAATGCGTTAAACACAACACATTTAAATACACACTCCTCTCTCTCACGTGCGCGCACACACACACACAGACACACACACACACACACACACACGGGGGAGATGATGTCATCAGTGTATGCCTGGGGGACTCTTTGATTGGATTGGCCAGTTTGACTTTAGCCTATTCATTATGATGCTCATTCTCCTGTGGACATAGTCAGATTAGAAATGATTGGAAAATTTATCTGCAATTGTTCAAGTGAATTAAACATGGATAGTTTTTCTCTCCCTCCCCTTATTATTTTTGGCGGTTTATACCTATGATGAGAATATCATAACTACAATTTCCATTATAACAAGGTTTGGTGTTGTCTTATCTTAAGACCTTTGCCAGGGGAATGATGCTGCTGATTTCCTATGGTTGTTAATGTCACGCCCAAAAGTAAGACCTATCTCTGTCACATCGCGTTAAACACAACGCAGTTAAATACACACTCCTCTCTCTCTCTCTTTCTCTCTCTCACACTCACACACACACACACACACACACACACACACACACACAGCCAGGCTGAATGTGACCGCTGCTGGTCACATTTATAGTGTATTTGTGTAGAATTCTGACAGTGTGTTGGTTGTTATGTCTGTTCAGTGTGTTGGTTGTTATGTAACACTCTCTGGTGTCTTTAGACTGCTCACAGTAAGAGTGGATTTGTGTAGAACTGTGGCAGTGTGTTGGTTGTTATGTGTGTCCAGTGTGTTGGTTGTTATCAGTGTTGGGGGGTAAAGAGTTACAAAGTAACATGTTACTGTAATTATATTGCTTTCCTCCATTATGAAGTAAAGTAAAGCATTACAGTTCAAATGTCAGTAATCACATGACAGTTTCTGGACTATTAAAGTCTCCTTTACTGCTTTACACACGCCTTTGCAAAAGAATGTTTTTCGTGCTGAATATTTAACTTATTTAACTTATAAAATGGATAGTATGTTTTTTGTTACTGGTCAAAAATGTGAACTCATGAATGAGGCCACACTTTACACTTATTTCGGAGCAGCCCAGGCTCGACGTGAAGCTATTGCATTGAAAATAAATTAATGAAAGGACTATGATCTTTGTCCTTGTATTTTTATAAATCGGTATTTGGTAAATCGGCGAATTTGTAGTTTTAGAGGGTAACTCAAAAGTAAAGTAAAGCGCAGTGTAATTACTTTTCAAAAGGAGTAACAAGTAAAGTAATCCCATGACAATTTAAAAAAGTAATTGCTAACTTATCGCCAGTTACTTTTTCTGAGTAACTACCCCAACACTGGTCGCCATGTAACACTCTCTCGTCTCTTTTAGACTGTGAATTATGGAAGCGAGCACTCTCTCTCTCTCTCTCTGGGCTACATAATCTGCCCAGATCAGAGAAATGAATTGGTTCCAGTGCACGGGGCAGCTTCATGTTTTATGTTGTGCTGAGAAATGACGGGCACGCTGTCCAGAGGAGGCTGTGTGTAAGACCTCAGTCAGCGGCGACTGACTAAAGGATGGAATGATGGAAATGTGTAAACTCTCTGTTGCTTGTGCTTCAGTCTGTTTAAGAAGAGAGAGATTTCTGGTCTGTCCCCAAGTCAGAGAACATAATAGTACACAGTCATTCTGAAATATGAATGAAGACAGACTACAGATACAAATTCTGATGTAGAGAAATCTGTGTGAGCAGAGTCTTTTATTGAATTTAACAGCACTGTTACATTACCTCAGTTATCTTAAAGCGTGAAATCTTTTTCTAATAGTGTTTAAATGCCAACCTCTCTCTCTCTCTCTCACTCCCTCTCTCTCTCTTTTGCTCTCTCTTCTTCTCTATCTTTCTTTCTTTCTCTCTCTCTTTCTCTGTCTCCCGTCCCCTTTATTCCTGTCTCTGTCTTTTTCTTTCTCTTTCGTCTACAGAGCAAACTACTCGTTTTACGGATGTGGCTCTGTTGCTGCTGTTCGTCCTGGTGCCGTCTGCAGGCATCTCTCTGGTTCTGCTGGGTCAGATCCTCTGTCCTTGCTGTGACACAAAGGAGAGAAGCCCAAACCATGCTGTCCGCTCACCGATCGAGGTGGCTGATGGGTAAGTGGGACAGGAAGACTTTTACAGTGCTGTCCTCTAAGGTAGAGCAGTGTAGTCTCTGCCCCAGTCCTGAGCGTCCACGTGACGGCTAATTTTACTTCTAACTCGGCCTAACCTTGATTAATGAATCAGGTGTGTGTGTGAAGCTTCCTCAAAAGTTTACAGTTCAGAGTTTCGACACTACAGGAGCCCCCCCCCCCCCCCCCCCCCCCAAAAAGTAAAAAATCAGTGATTAAATTTCTGGCAGAACAGTCGGGGAGATAAAAATGTTTGTATTAAAATGATAAAGATCAGCCAAAGAGTCGATTTTCTCCGTCCCCTCTTAAAAATAGTTATGTTTTCCATGATTTCACACTGGTGAAGAAAACATATTCTCATTTATCTAAAAGCCTTTACTTTCATCACTGAATTGCAAATTCAGCATTACGAATCAACTGTTTTAATCGGTTTTAATCTGGACTAGGAATTAGGGATTAGAGATTAATTATGCTAAATGAAAACTGAATGATATTCATATGTGAATTTTTACCTTCACAGTGAAGAGTATCTGTACAAACAGCCCAATCAGAAGGAGAAACGGGCAACATGCTGTGAAATGTACTGCTTGGTAAAGTATTCATGCCTCTGGATTACATTAACTAATCTGGATTACATTAACTAATCTGGATTACATTAACTTTTATACGCTAATACAGCCACTGGATTTTTCGTTAACAAGCAATAAACTGTAGATGCCATTGGCTAAACCACGCTCAGTGTATTAATGATTTTGTTTTGTATCCTTTTAAGTGGGTATCATTTCACGTTTTCGTGCTCAGTGTTTGGGGCTTTGATGCGTTGGCAGGGAAACCCTGCTGTTGAGACATTTGGTGTCATACCTGGCGAGCTGTTTTGCTAGCGTCCGTCTCAGTGGGCCTGTGACTGACTGGCGTGTGTGTGTTTTTCTCTCTCTCCTGTAGGATTCTGACGATGAGGAGTACTACATGCGTCATTTGAAAGATGAGATGGAGCGTTTAGATGAGACGCAGTGTTAGTTTTCCTCGCACGCTGACTTCCCGTTTTCTTTTGTTTGTTTTTGTTTGTTTTGTTTTCTGTGACTGTCCCCTCGTTGACCCAAGAAGACGAAGGGTATTTCTCCGAAACTCCCGGCTTTACGGATACTGAACAGAGAACAGTGTATTTTTGTCCACGCTCTAACACACCTAATCGAGCCAAAGGCAACAAGGCTGGTTGGCTGGTTGGCTGGCTGGTTGATTGGCTGGTTGGCTGGCTGGCTGGTTGGCTGGCTGGCTGGTTGACTGGCTGGTTGACTGGCTGGTTGACTGGCTGGTTGACTGGCTGGTTGACTGGCTGGTTGACTGGTTGACTGGTTGATTAGCTGGTTGATTGACTGGTTGGCTGGCTGGTTGATTGGCTGGTTGGCTGGTTGACTGGCTGGTTGACTGGCTGGTTGATTGGCTGGTTGATCAGCTGGTTGACTGGTTGATCAGCTGGTTGGCTGGTTGATTGGCTGGTTGGCTGGCTGGTTGGCTGGCTGGTTGGCTGGCTGGTTGGCTGGCTGGTTGACTGGCTGGTTGACTGGCTGGTTGACTGGTTGATTGGCTGGTTGGCTGGCTGGTTGGCTGGTTGGCTGGTAATGTGAAGGTGGAGCCACAATATGCTGTCCCCTAAGTCCTTGAGTGTGAGGAAGAGAGACAGTGTTCTATATCAATTCCACAACACTAGTTAATGGTAATAATTAAAAAAATAAATAAAACGAAAACATTTATGGCAGCCCTTTGGAAAGAGATTTGATCATGCTCATTCACAGAGGCCCAAGTGACCAGCTGATTCATTCATGAAAACGTCTGTGTGGGAAAAGAAAGACGTTTGTTTCATTCAGTTATGAGAAAACAACGCAAACCAAGTTAGAAAGCAACATTCACACTTTCCACACATCCTGGAAACGTTAAAACACACAGTTACAGATGACTTTACTGACCTCTAACAAAAACCCCTCTAACTCAAAAAGCATACACACACACACACACACACACACACACACACACACACACACACACACACACACACACACACACAGTCTCTCTGTCTCTCTCTCTTTATCTCTCTCTCTCTGTCTCTCTTGCTTACTAAGGCCAGGCACTTCCTCCTCATCAGAGGGTCAGGCTTCCTGTGTTCTTCAATATGTTCCTTTTAGTTCATGTATTTAAGTTATTTTTTTTTGTCAGAGATGTCTGTGCAGAGCTTTAATCTGACATATTATGTAACCATATAATTCCATAGATGATATTTCTGCTTTGTTAACATTACAGTGTCAGATGAGGTGCAGTCATTGTGTTAGATTAGATCAGCCTTTGTTGGGAGGACTTCAGAGACATTAGTCATTTTGTACTGATCATCAGACTTTCTGTTTGAAGAGACACGGATGTACTAGCCACTTAATCAGCACACCTACAAATTCTACTGTAAAGAGCTTGTGTATTAGGCGTACAGAGAACAGGCCTCACTTGTCTCTACATTAATCTTTCATAATGAAGACAAATGATGTTCACGTTAGCCATTTCTGCCTGTGCGCCTTCATTAGTAATACATAAACTGGGCATAGTGCTTCCTGTGAGCTTTCAGAAACATCTGACCAGAGATTAGAATGTAATGTATGAGTTTATTTATGATTGTGTCTCTTCATTCTGATTGAACTTTTGTCCTTTAACACTAAAAGAGATGTGAGAAAAAAAAAAATATATATATATACAATTTCTATACAAGAGCTTATTTAGCTGTAAAGTTTAAAGTTTCTATGTGGCTATTTTTTGTAAATACAGAGTATTATTTGAGAGGATGAACGGATTGTATTGAATAAAAAAAGTGAATGTAATTTGATTTGTCCTCCTTTTTTATTGTTGTGTTTGTTTGTTTATATATATGTGTGTGTGTGTGTGTGTGTGTTTGTGTATACACACACACACACACACACACACACACACACACATATATATATATATATATATATATATATATATATATATATATATATATATATATACACACACACACATATAAACACATATTTATGTATATATATATATAAAACAGTGGTTAAGTTCAAGTTTATTTAGAGCCCAATATCACTGTTTACAGTCTCAAAGGGCTTTACAGGCCACAACAGTCAAAATCAAAACAGGATGGCACCCCCTGACTTAATCCTCATGGCGGGCAAGAAAAAACTCCCCAAAAAACCCAAAAGGGAAATGGGAAAATGGGAGAAATCTTGAGGAGGACCACAGAGAGAGGAGACCCCTCCTTGGCCAGACAGGTGTGCAATAGGTGCCGACCACGTGGGCAGTTACAACTGAAAGTAAATTGGAGCATGGTTATGTTTTTGAGAAGTGAATTCCTGTCACACTGTTGTTAAAAAAAAAAAAAAAAAAAAGGTTTGTTTCAGAAGTTTCAGCGTTCATTTGATCGTTCTTCTGTCAGTGACAGTAAGAGCACAGGACTGTCACCCGAGACAAGAAAAGAACACATCAGTGTGGGGAGGCAGTTCTTCATATCCTAACTCTCAGCTTTATGGTTATTAGATGTGTGTGTGTGTGTGTGTGTGTGTGTATGTGCAATATTTTAAAGAAGGGAAAATTATAAAATTATTGAAATATTGAAAAGTCACAACACCATCCAAATGCCACTCATCTTTTGCCGTGTTAATCTGCTGACTGGTATTGATTGCCGTTTGACAAATTGACACTGGATGTATTTCCCGCCCCCGGTCATTCTTTAACTCTACATCTCTCTGCCAGGGGTTTTTCCACTGCTGCATTTCTTTAGTAATGAATTCAGACGTTTAGGCGAATAGGCATAAACAGGTTCTACGCCCCCCCCCCCCCCCCCCCGGCCTTCGTGCAGTGTCAGACGGAGGCCAAACTGCTGTTCGAGTGGTGTTTTCAGTGATGGGTGTGTTAGAGTCATCTGTACACCGCGCTTCCTTGGCTCCTTGCTTCTCTGAGGTTAAGGAAATAATGACCACCTCTACATACTGAGGTTACCCACCGCTAATGGCTTTCAGCAGAGTCGCTTTTTACCACCTGACAGTCCCTTAGGACAAACCCACATGTTTTCCCCCCCAAATGGACGGAGTCATGTGGCAGAGACCACAGTTACGCTCGTGGACATTAAGAAAGACGTTTTGTGTCCTGTGTTTTCATACCCAGCTCTTCCACCCGCCTCCGTCGCATTACCAGCGGCGGCTTTCGCGCGCTGCCGTACATAGCGCATAAAAAACAAACAGATGAGATTGGGGGGGGGGGGGGGGGGGGGCGGGGGGGACCGAATTTGTAGTGAAACTTAACTGTTGCGTTTGTAACAGTCATTAGCAGGCTGCCGTGTGACATTCTCTCTCTCTCTCTCTCTCTCCCTGTAGACCGATTCCTGTGAGTTTCTGCACCGGCTTCGGTCATAATGCACTCAGAATGTTGGCTCTGGCTCGTTGCCATGGTGAGGGAGTATCGCCACGGATACGGTGGATTTGACGGAGTCCGTGGGGTCTTGTGAATGCTCTCTCTCTCTCTCGTCAGGAGGAGGAGAACAGAGCAGATACCGTCAGCTTTGCCGGAGAGCGCTGTCTCGGCGTTGTTACCATGGTAACATCTAGAAACTGGGGGGGGGGGGGGGGGTGTCAGATGGGGCATTTGGCTGATTTGTTGAAACACTCTCAGCAAAGCCTTTATAATCAGCAGGATTTCAATACACACTGACATTTTGGAAGTGGTTGAATCAGCAGAATTTGGAGTGTACAGAGACCCGCCTAAGTCAACCGGGCTGACCTGGAGTGTAAACGCAATAACTCTCCGCTCTAAACCTCGGAGAGTCCCGAGGAGTTGCATTTCTCAGATTTCCAATATGCCACACATAGAAGAAAAGGCGATGTGAGGTCATAAAGTGACTTGTAGGAGTTAAAACTGCTCAGAGCATCATAGCCATGAAAGTGTTGTCATTACTTTCCAAATAATATTTATCCAAAGTTTTATGCTGAGAAACAAGAAGACATACAGTGGTTTGTAGAGTGGGCACTGTGTTTTGTTAATTTGTCACTGTGTTTGTGGAAGACTGTATACTGACTGAATGATACCAAACTCATAACAAGATGGCGTATCTTACCCCAGGGCCCTCCGTGCGGTGTGGGTTTTAAAACAAGATCTACACTGTCTGGCACCAGGCCTGCAAGCATGCATCTTTCTTCCCAAACCCATAGTCCTCTGGATCTTTCTTGGGCTATGCTGTGGTTACAACCTAAATGGACATCCAGCACTGGGTAAGATCCTAATGCTGCGTCTCGGCCGATGGCGATCGAGTCACCGGGCATAGCTCGACTCCGACCACACAGACAACCCTTAAGTCCGCGCGAGCGTTCACGTCTGGAAGTGTGACGCCGGGCGTCGTCATCCGCCGCTCAACACAGGCGCCCCCTGTAGGCCAGAGACTGCACGTGCTTCGGGGAGCAGGACACTCCCAGAGAACAGGAAACTGACTGAGGTAAAGAGGGACGGGGTTCTAGATCCGTAAGAATCTCTGCTGAAAACGACAGACATTTCCACCTGTCATCTATTTTTTTTTTCTCTGTTTTTTCTCCACAATCAAGTTGTTTTCACTTTTTTTTGAGAGCCACTGAGCAGTCTGGTAGCATCATGTCTCCTGTGCAAGAAGACAAAGAGAAGAGGGGGGGGCAGTGAGAGAGAGAGAGAGAGAGAGAGAGGGAGTTGTTAAAATGTTCCAGAGAGGTAAAGAGCGGATGAAGGTAAAGATGCATAACTGTAATTTCAGACAGAAATCCTAGTTTCTGTCAAATCGAACTGGTAATTTTGTGAAAGATGAGAAGCTAAGGCGTAACAGTGACTAGAGTGACAAATTGAAAGGCCTGTTTTAACCTGTGAGGAGATCGAACATGCTCTCTTGTCCCGCCCCTCACACAGATCAGCTTAATCAGCAGAACACATGCCTGTCGTCTTGTCCTTGGGCCACTGTGTGTCTGCATGTGTGTGTGTGTGTGTGTGTGTGTGTGTGTGTGGAGGGGACACTGATGGAGTCTGACAGACAGTACCATGGTCCTTTGCGTCGGGTGCAGATGTTTGATGCCTGGTATCCTATTCCTGTCGCGTGTCTTCAGCTCTTTCACGCCTAAGAGGCGGGAAGAGTAGTTTAGGTAACACACAGATTAAAAAATGTAGTTCTAACATATCTACTGGGTATTGCCTCGCCCCAGAGACAGGCAGTATTGTTTAGTAAGACGCAGATTAAAACGTGTTTAAAATATCTAGCGGGCAATTTTCAGACAGCAGTGCTCTGTGACACTAACACATCCTGAGGGCTCTTCTATTTACACAAAACACAACTTTTCTTCCGTCACAAGCCCGTTCTGGAGTATGCAGTCCTTCAACTCTGCAAAATGTTTGCTCTTGTACAGCCCAAGAATCTTGGCATGATTCTGGAATCCGTCACGTAACACTGGAATCTGATCCGACCGCAATCTTGAAATAATTGCAGATCCCAGGTAAAACTGTGGAATCCTGGGATGATTTTGGGATTCTTGTCCGGTGTCCTTGAGTGAGACGTTTACCCTACGGAATAACACATTGGAATGTCGAGGGTTCTGATGCCATTTCAATATTTATTCTGCTGTTCGTACCGTGCTGTGTTTCTCTCTCAGTAAATTATTTTGTGTCTTAAGAGTTCAGATTTCATGTGCGGCTGTTCTCTGATGCTGCATGCTTTTCTTGAGCCAGTCAGTTCAGTAGAGAGCGGCTTTTATCGGCCCTTTCTCTTGTATTATGTGCAGACACGCAGTGGTCCTGCATAATGGCTTTGATATGATAATGAGAAAAAAAAAGGATGTGGCATTTATCAGGCAAATTACATATTTCTCTTCAGGCTGAGCAAACCCTCATTACCTTATTAATCTAATAAATTTAATCTCTTTTATTTCCTCTTCGTACAGTTTTCATTTGTTCTTCATTTGCCGTAAATGTAAGATAATTGTTTAATCAAAATACAGCTTTGTTAATTATGGTCTTCCAAATTAGAATGGATGTTTGTTTGAATGCTGGTCAGGAGGCACAATGTGTTCGGTAGAGGGAAGCCAGGTCATTAATTTATGCTAGCCTGCATGACTAAGTTACTGCGTGTGTTTAGCTCTGCATCAATGTGGGCGGGAAGGTTCAGGGAGTCAGAAAAAGCAAATCCTTGTTACATGCTAATGCACACTCTGGAATGTGCAGTCCTTCAACTCTGCAACGCGCTCACTCCTGTTACAGCCCTAGAATCTTGTCGTGATTTTGGGAATTCCTCGCGTAATTCCGGAAACTGGCTGTAATTCTGAATTAATTGCAGTGTCATTACATTACGTTACATTGCGTAGAGCCCTGGTGAAATTGTGGAATCTTATGAGAATTGTAGAATTCTTCTCTTTGTTCCTTCTGAAATAATGTTACTAATATGTCTCCTGTCCAGGCCATGACATGGCTCTGTGGAGCCTCGCCTGTATGATCTGTGTGTGCTTGTGTGTGTGTGTGTGTGTGTGTGTGTGTGGCATCTGTGGGCGGTGGTCGGGGGGGGGGTGAAGGAACAGGTTCCAGCTGTCTTTGTTGGCTGAGTGTGCATGTGGTCACAGAAACAGAGGAGGGGGAGAGAGAAAGAGAGATGCCGGAAACAGGTCTTACTTCAACACCCCTGGGTTTTCAGTGGTCACTGATTCAGCACCGTTTCCATGTGAACAGCACACTGAACATGCATGACATATTTAACACGGTCTGTTCACAGGACTGCACAGGTTTCAATGCCGGATAACATCAGTAACAATGCATGCTAATGTGGCTCTAATTGCAACAGTGTGAGATGCCAGTTTATGAATGGATTTTTCCTGAAAGAAAGAAAATCATTCCAGCAACATATGACCAGCCTTTTAATATGACCACTGCCCTAAACTGAGGTGGTGTGGGTTTGGGGGTGGGGGTGGGGGGGCTGGCGATTGGGAAGTGACCTGTAGACAGATTGGAGGTATTTAATCATTCATATAAGGGAGCAAACTGGGTGGGGTTGTAGCTTGCACAGGCAGTCAGTCGCCAGTGGAAGGAGGTGGGCTGGGGGGGTGGGGTGGGGGCAACGGGTGGATTCATCTGTGAGGGAGGGAGAGAGGGAGGGGGAGTGTGTGTGAAAAAGGGAGGGGTTTATAGGGTGGGCTTGTAGTCATTGTTAGCCTGAGAGGCAAAACGAAGAGAGGGAGAGAGAGAGCGAGAGAGAGAGAGAGAGGGGGAGAGCAAGAGAAAGAGAGAGAGAGAGAGAGAGAGAGAGAGAGAGAGCAAGCAGACAGGGAGCAAGCGTGTGCAAACTGTGATGAGTAAAAGCATTAGGACCCTCAGCTGTTGATACAGCCAGTGTGTGTGAGTGTAAGAGAGCGAGAGAGAGAGAGAGAGAGAGAGCGAGAGAGAGAGTGAGAGAGAGAGAGCGGGAGTGAGAGAGAGAGAAGTGAAAGGAGAGAAAAAAGGAAGGAAAGAAGGGAAGAAAAAAGGGATACCACAAGTATGCTCTGCTGTATACGAAGAAGCAAACCGGTAAAACTCCTTAAATTCATTTCTCTTTTTCTCTTCTTCTCTTCTTCTTCATTACTCAAAAATCATTTATTCACAGCAATTAGGGAAACAATGTGCGTTGAATTAGACTGTGTTTTTTTCTGACTACTGTGTGGAGCTAATTCTACAATTAGGCTTTGTCAGGCCAGAACCGACTCTTTTGCTAGCCATAAAAAAAAGCCTGACACGCCTTGTTAATGTAATTAGCATTAGAGTGAGAGGAAACGCGTCTAACAGATGCCTCTCAATTTGAAACCATGTCACTTTAGCTGCAATACAATGCTAAGCCATCGGATGATGTCAATTAGTCATAATTTAACATGTAAATGCTGATTTCTGCAGAACGTCCAACCTGTTTGTACAGGTGCATTGGTAATTTCTGAACGGCTTTGATGGTCAAATTAGACAAGTGTTACTTCTCAGTGGAAAGCCCAATTCGAGGAATGACAATATTGAAGAATAAGCAAATGGGTCCGGTGCGATTTAATTTCATGACGGTGGGTCTTAATTGATGTGGTAATTCGTAACAGAATGTGTGTTTCTGGATGTTGGGGAGCAGCGGTGATAGAGATGTGAGTTTGAGCTGAAGAGGGGGGAGAAAAAGGGTGGGGTACAGGCGCTGTGAACTCTTGAGGCAGTAGCATGGATGTAGTCCCCAGGGAGACCAGCGGATATGAATAAGTGTCTTAACGGGATTTGCTTTGCTCTGGGACACAAAGTGTATATTGTCACCGGAGACCTGATTAGGTTTAGCGCTTTATCTAGCGCGCAAATACGCACTTTCACGTTTGTTTGATCTCCAACATCATCACCATCGTAAAGAAGACTGGGTTCCTCTTCATTTCTGTTTTCAAGAAACCTAAGTGTAGAGAGGGTTGATTTTTTTAAATTAATGTGTGATAAATACAGTTCTTCTTTGGCTGGACGTTATCTGGAAAGTGGATGGGCTCAGAGCAAGTCGTTTAAATGGTATTCGTCTGTTGGAACTGAAGTACTGAATTCCCAGCAACACTTGTTTGCTGATTAAATGTCAGCGTGTATGACTCATTTTTGTCTGTACCAAGCTGAGAACATTGCATCTGGGCGGGTGAAGATTCTCACTCTCAAAGCTCCAATACTGCATTAAAAATGCCGCTCTAGTCGCACAAAGCCGCTAAAATCAAACCCTGCCCTGTCGGTCTATCAGCTATGCCGCTTACTCACACGGCGTCGCCAACAGCCACACTGTGTTTGAGGAATAAGTAACCATGTAATGGGCGACACTTTGATATATCGTTGACTGTGAATGTTTAATACTTAGGAGAGACGAAAGGCACATCACAAACGGCACATGGTAAATGTTGGTAGAACTCTGTAGGCTTAAAAGTAAGACAGCGGCGTAATTTTGAGAATGTTGTCTTGATGGTATTGGCAAATGAGGCGTGTTTGAGTCTTGCTGCCTTTGTTCTTCAAAGACATGGCTAATTTC
This sequence comes from Chanos chanos, assembly GCF_902362185.1. NCBI lineage: Eukaryota > Metazoa > Chordata > Actinopteri > Gonorynchiformes > Chanidae > Chanos > Chanos chanos. The sequence goes on along the minus strand of NC_044500.1, from coordinate 4,323,821 downwards.
ATTAAAACACCGAGACCTGCCGGCCAATGAATTCTGTATAGGGATGGAATTAGCGGTTAATTACGATATACGCTTTGATACCAATGTATAGATATGACAAGAGTTTATGACTGTTTGAGAAAGCACCCCCCCCCCCCCCCCCCCAAAAAAAACGAACGTCAACCTAGCCGGTGTCTGTATAATATACCTGAACCCCCACTCCTGCGGGAGACTGAGATCTGAAAGGGTGTGGTGTGCTGAGCGTGTGTGTGTGTGTGTGTATATGTGTGTGTGTGCGTGTGTGGTTAGCACAGAGAAGACGGGGAGAATTCGCTGCAGACTGCAACCCCCTCTTGTCTGGTTCGTTTCCAACGGCTGTAAAAACCGGGGCACCTTTTCTGTAACCTAGATTTTCATGAATTGTGTAAGCACCTCTGTTGTCAGGAATGTACATCAGCTATGAGTTCGCATGTATTTAACGTTCTCGATGGCAATTTGACCAGTTTTAGTGCAATTTGGTGTACAACCACAAACTGAATTATCACATTAAGGGGCATTTCACTTAGGTTTTTATTATTAACAGCCAAAACAGGTAAGCGATTGCGAACGCCTCTCCTTTTCTTCTCAATACAGTCCTCGCCTCACTTTTACTGTCTACTGCATTTCAATCAAGCACGGCGATAGAATGCCCTCGCTTGAATATTCATGTTTGGAAAAGGGCTTACTGTCTGCGTTTATGCACAGTGATTGGTAATTGCGGTTTAATGATTTTGCCGTTGTGTCTTCCTCCTCTTTGCCGAGATGAAATCCCTAATGGGTTCGAAAGTGAGGCGGCATTATGACGCGTTGGGGGAGGATGAATTTTAAGATCCATCTTCGACACTCCACCGGGGTGTGGTTCGCGGCTTAGCCTGTCTGCTCTACAAACGATAAGCTCCGAGGAAAATCTTTATTCAAAAGACAGCGAATCCCTTTCCAGTTACTTTTGTTTTTAAACACCATTTTTTTTTCTTAATAGCAAATGACATTTTAAATAAGCTGTTAGTATATACATTTTAAAATACCTCACACGATATTATCATGTTTTTTATGAGGTCGTTTGGCGTTTAGTCGACTATCATTCAGATCAGTCTCAGTGACAAAGTAGTCCGTTGGTGTGTTTAAAAAAAGTTGAAAACCAGTTTTAGTAAAACGTCATCCTTCACATTTGATATATGTCATAACTATGAAATGAATGTCGCAGAAGTTAGATCGAATGATTTATAATTTCAAACTCTCATTACCGTATTTATCTAACTGCAGACGTAAATTGGGCAGAGAATGTATACCAACACAGATAAACTTGACGTTAGTCTGCTATTATTTTAGGGCCATGATTGATAAATCTATAAACTACATTATTATAGCTATTATTGAACAATTACCCGGATATAAAAAGGGCGTTATTGGCTCAGAAAGCCCCTCTCCAGCAGTGCATTAATCTTCTGTTCTCTTGGCAGGGAACCAAATGATTTTGTCTTATGGGGACAATCTGTGTGTAAAATATAGGTATTCTATTAATTCAGGCATAGCCTACTTTAGCCTCGCAGCTTAGCGTATCCTGTAGTAGGATAAAAGACTGCCCAAGTAAATATAGTTCCCCTGATATATTATTCCTAGTGGCTTCTCTCTCTCTCTGTCTCTCTCTCTCTGCCACACTGATTGGTCCAGATGACTTATGGTTGTCAATTGATATGGCCCGCCAAGAGGAAATGGTCTATGTCAGTCATTTTGATTGGATACACTCCCTTTTCCAGTCCTTGGCTCTGAGTAATATAGACTATCACTCCTTCACACTCAGTTTGACATCATTCTCTCATTCAAAACGATTTACTGATTGATAGAGCAGCTGTTAACCAATGATATTCAATTTGATAACATATATGTGTCCTTAAACACTTTTACAAAGGTTTGTCACGCCAGTGAATCCTACCTCCAAAAGAGGCCTGAGACTTATTCTTGAGGAATACAACACAGGGACACGTGGATGGAATAATTTAATCGCTGCAATTATTATTATTATTATTATTATTATTATTATTATTATTATTATTATTATTATTTTCAATGCTTAGTATTTTTTTCTACATCATTTTAACCATTTAAACCAATTTACTACCTGACACATTAAAAAGGAAAACCAAAAACGGCAGGATTTCATTTTCTAGGCCAAACACTGAGTTGCAGTATCTCAGATATGGTGATGACCATCGTTCAACACAGAAAAAAAAAATTCTCTTTTTCAACATTGTATTAGAATATTCTCTCATGGACTACTATCAAACAATGGCACTACGTGTAGTGTGCAGGATGACTACATGTGTGTATTTTGTTTGAAAATGGATTTGCCATTGACTGGTGTGATTATATACAGCCGTATTATTGCTGGTGATGTGAAACAAAAGGTTTAACTGCATTTAAGGCTGTGCCGGGTAGCGTATGATGTCATAGTCTAGAATAATGGTCTCGGGTGATTGTAGAACACACGGGTGTGTATGAGTCACAGGGAATGACTCATTCTGACACGATTCTTAATATCACCCGTATTACGGGAAAATCACCATACCAGGCCAATCCTATGAGCAACAGGTACTATAATAGTCCTACGGGCAGAGGAACGTGTCATTTTTTTAAACCACACCTGTTATTCTTCAATATAAAATGCATCCGTATTCATTTCGAATCGGTTTCCTTTATTTAGGACTTAATAAAATGTTGTACAACGCGTAGCGTAGCACATTTGCGGATCCGACACTGATATTACCACCTTTACACTCAAGAGATTTAGTATTACTCTGTGTAATGGGTTTAATTTCTCGGTATAAAACACGTCTGAAACAGACCCCCACCCCCAACGCCAGAACCACGCGGAATAGGCCCTAGCTTGACACGATATGACATTTACATTTGCATCTTAGATTGCAACAATCACGTATCAAGGACAGTTTGAAAATCTCTGTGAGATGCTCACCTCGTATGAACCCGTTCACCCCACTGGTGGAGAGGATCCAATAAATTAAATAGCGACGGGAGTCTGTTGGCCTCATCTCAAATCCTGAGTGTGCACTCTTGCCCCGCGCGGAGTCCATTGAGGTGAATAACATACCGAGGAAGTGTGAGGAAACAACACAAAGTCCATTATTAGTCTAGCCCTGGGCAGCACTCATCGCAGAGTTACAGCCTATTAACGCCATCCTTCTTCAAGTCACTTAGGAAGAACCACACTCAAACAATTTAAATCCCCATGCTGATGTATGCGATAAAAGTTACATTCTAATTTGCTACTCATCGTGTCACGCGTCGGTATACCCTGCCTCACAGTCGGTTAAATCAGAGCGGCAGAGAAAGCGATTCTCTGTAAATACAGAGAAACTTTGAGAATCGTTCGATGAGAAGAGAACCATGTTACTGATGAGAACATAAGAAAATCAGTCTTTCATGTCTAGTACACAATAATCAATATTATTTAATTCGTTATTCTCCTTCATTTGCGTTTCTCTTTTGTGTAACAGTTTGTGTACTTGTGTTTTCCCTATGTTTTTGGTAATTGAGTTTAATTAACCATTTATTCCATCTTGAATGTATTGGTCATGCATAATTTATCACAACTTTCATCTTTATTTATGCATTTCCGTTGATTTTTTCCCCATTTGTTTTTATTAGACACATATGAATAATTAAAACAGACCTTTATGTTGGTGGAGAGCTCCATCACGGGATCCTGGTGAGTAAGGTAATTATCAGGCCTTTATGTTAATCCTGAATTGTCTGAACTCTTTACAACCCTTTTCCTACTCCTAACCATTTCATAAACACACCCTCTGTGTCTCACAGATCTGTGGTTCTGAAACTAACGTAACACTACCTCCTCCTCACGCAAAACTATGTCTGCTTTCCCACTATCACACTCACACAAAAACCTTTACACTATCACCCAAAACTATGTCCACTGTCTCACTGTCACACTAACACAAACCTTTACACTATCACCCAAAACGATGTCCACTGTCCCACACTCACCCTAACACAAAAACCTTTACACTATCACTCAAAACGATGTCCACTGTCCCACACTCACCCCAACACAAACCTTTACACTATCACCCAAAACGATGTCCACTGTCCCACACTCACCCTAACACAAAACCTTTACACTATCACTCAAAACGATGTCCACTGTCCCACACTCACCCTAACACAAAAACCTTTACACTATCACCCAAAACTATGTCCACTGTCCCACACTCACCCTAACACAAACCTTTACACTATCACCCAAAACGATGTCCACTGTCCCACACTCACCCTAACACAAAAACCTTTACACTATCACTCAAAACGATGTCCACTGTCCCACACTCACCCTAACACAAACCTTTACACTATCACCCAAAACGATGTCCACTGTCCCACACTCACCCTAACACAAAAACCTTTACACTATCACCCAAAACGATGTCCACTGTCCCACACTCACCCTAACAAAAACCTTTACACTATCACCCAAAACGATGTCCACTGTCCCACACTCACCCTAACACAAACCTTTACACTATCACCCAAAACGATGTCCACTGTCCCACACTCACCCTAACACAAACCTTTACACTATCACCCAAAACGATGTCCACTGTCCCACACTCACCCTAACACAAACCTTTACACTATCACCCAAAACTATGTCCACTGTCCCACACTCACCCTAACACAAACCTTTACACTATCACTCAAAACGATGTCCACTGTCCCACACTCACCCTAACACAAAAACCTTTACACTATCACTTAAGCCAATCTTAACAAGGCAGGGAAACTGAAAAAGAATGGTGTTCAAACACTTAAAAAACCATAGTCACTTTACCAGTAACAACACTATTGCCTAATCCTCTGAAAAATCCTCACCTTTCAGAAGACAGCTTTAACTAAAGCAAAACCTACTGTACTAAATATGCAAATGTGTTTGGTAGTTCATAATTAATGATTCCATTTCAATTCTGGCAGAAAGACTAATGTTCATAAGTCAATGCTGTGAACATATCAATGATGATATTATTTATTATTCCCGGTTTCAACACACACACACACACACACACACACACACACACACACATATATATATATATATATATATAGAGAGAGAGAGAGAGAGATATAAATATATATATATATATATATATATAGAGAGAGAGAGAGAGAGAGGGAGAGCGAGAGAGAGAGAAAGAAAGAGAGGATTTAAATACATAATTTAGTTCTCTCAGATGCTCTGGATGCAGCCCCTGAGTGAGGTTGAGTTCGTGAGTTTGTGAGTTTGTGAGTTTATGAGTTTGTTTACCGTCATTAGCGGTGGGAAGAGTGTGTCAGTGCTTTAGTCATCTGCTCTGATCAGGCATTGTGTGCTTTAACACACCTCTAGCATTGCCAGGCAATGTACCATGAACCAGGTAAAACCATAGCATCTCAACTCCACACCGTCCTCATTAGCAAATCACCTTCACATTCTCTTTGATAGCTCTGCTTAGACCCCACTGTATAAGGGCTTTCATTTCATCTCTCTGGTTCTTTTGCTTATTTACGGTTAACGTAAAGCCATGTGGTGATATGTTGAAAAGTTTAAATAAATTGCCTGAAAACAAAATCCGTTCTTGACCCCTACCAGACAGTTAAGGGAGAGCAGAGCCAAGGGTCAGCGCTGAAATGTCAGCGTCCGTTAGATCTTTGCAAAACCTGGGCGAGCAGCCACCGTGAAGGATAATTAGGATGTGCCACACGGCCAAGTGCCGGAGTCACGCACTTTATAGACAGCGAAGGACTGCTTCCCTGTTAGATCATTCCAGCAATGAACAAATAAATATATAAACATTCAGCTTAAGAGAGTAAATCACTGAAGATGACTCAGTGAGGAATGCGTAGGATACGGTATAGATCTTACATAAAAACCATCTTTTATTTAAAGGATCTGGTTCTGATATGTGGGATATCCATTTTTTACTCTGTGAGCCTGTCTCTGTTTATGTGTTCACAGAGTTGTCTGTGATGTGCTACAGAACTTACAATATCTAATACTGACAGACAGGCTTTAGAAACGCAAACACTGTAGCACGCTAATCATGAACCAGCTAATCAAACTCACGTTTTCAAATCAAATGTTGCTGAATTTTCAAGTCATGTGACATGGCGTTGTGGGTCTTGTTATTTGGGGTGGGGGTGGGGGTGGGGGTGTTTGAGATCTGTTAGACAAACATATGCCTCCTATAGTGTACCTAGGTGCCTCATCAGAGAATAGAAATCGTGGGGCGTGTGTCTCCTGCTGTGGTTGTCTGATGAGGGTTTTGCCCTTGGGAACCTGTGGACCTCCCTCTGCTGTGGGCTTACTGCTGGGTAACCCTCCATTCTGAGCCTTAATTACCATTTGAACCCACTTTATTCTGTGTGTATTGGTATGAATACTAGGTTATCATCAGAGTCATTATTTACTCGGCAAACACACAGAGATGGCACATCCTCTCTTAATTATGAGTGCTATTGTTTGAGTAAGAGGTTAGTGCCATAGTAACGCTAAATGACTGTTTCTAACGGTGTTATGAGAAACAGTTCAATAGTTATCACACTGTTTTCAAAGAGTAGAATAAAACATGAATGAGAAAGTTTGGTGGTGAATCTTTATACTGTTTCTGCTGGTTAGTCCTGGTTAGTTATTAAAACATGGATTAGCTATAAGTGGTTACTGGCATGCTAGTCACAATGGAAATATTGGGGAGTACAGTATGGGGGACATTCAGGAATTTCAATCATGATTTCATGGTTTCAAGAACTCAGGCCCAGTATTTGCATGTAGATATTAGGTTAAGGAATACTTTTTTCCAGCTACAATCTCGGTGTCTTCAAATACCATTTTCTGTCAGGCTTAACCTCTGATTTTCAGCTAACGCGTAAGAAAATGCACATAAACAATGTTATGCATTTCGGAGTTCCAAAATAAGAGAAACGGCATGTGAAAGTCATTCCTCAAACCCTTCCTTGACCCCAACCCCACTCTGGCTTTGATGTGGTAATCTGGGGAGCAGGGTGAGATTGTGGATTGATTCAGGAGTCAGAGGAGAATCTCTCTGTAATCCTTACAGGCTGAGTCGTCCAAACGGATTCTGAGCACGTGCACTGAGCCTTCAAAATCCTGTGAGAAAAGGCTCCCATAGATAGAGTCAGATAGAAGACTATACGTCTGCCCTTTTCAGACTGGGGGTTTGGTAGTTTGGCTGCGGATGTGGTACACGATTGTTTTGGACCTGAAAAGTTCTGATTTTAACACATTGTTTAACTTGTCTGAATAGAACCACACCGCAGCACTGAAGAGAACATACTTTCTGTCAGTACTGATTGCCATCAGTTTAGATTAAAATGAAGTACAGAGATTTCTCTTTTTCTTATATTTTTTTTAATATTATTAACGTTACAGCTAAACAAAAATCTTCCTTCAAGGACTTCACAGGTGTCATCCAAAAAAAAAAAAAGGATGTTTGTAATGTGTTGTTTCCTTGTTTTCTTTTTCGGGCCGCGGCGTCAGGTTGAGAAGAACGAGGAGGCGGATCAGGAGATCAAACAGGATGGGAACAAACCGGAAGACAAAGCCCATAAGGCTGCCACCAAGATTCAGGCCAGCTTCCGCGGACACATCATCCGCAAAAAAATGAAAGACGGCGAAAAGGAGGATGAGACGCCAGGGGCGGAGGACGGGGCGGCCGAGGGGGAGGAGAAGAACGAGACCTCGCCTCCCGCAACTGAGCCGAACGGTGAGGTCGCCAAGGAGACCACCGAGGAGACCAACAAGGCCCAAAGTCCTGTCTCAGACAAGCAGGCCAACGGAGCTCCTCCTACAGCCACGCCCACCATCGACGCCCCTGCGACCACGCCCGTCGGAACCGCTGCGTCCCCAGTGGCGTCGGCCACTTCACCCGTGACCGGCGCTCCCTCGGAGGCGGTGAAAGATGAGGCGAAGGAGGAGGAGGTGGAGAAGCCCACAGAGACGCCCGCTGCGGGACAGAACACCTCCGAGAGCGATAGTGCCCAGAAAGAGGAGAAAGAGGAGAAGGCAGAAGCCAAACAAGCCGACGTGCCTGCTGCTAGTGTCGACGAGACGACTGATTGTGAGCAAACAAAAGATGGTGAGATTAACCACGTCACAATGCCCAGTGCAAACAATGTGCTTTGGGATTGTAACACGTTCAGGGACCACGCACAGTTTGAGGTATTAACTGTAACACAGTTCCTAGAGACTTGACTAACTTTACTTCATCTGAAACAAGGACTGCTGTCAATATCGCACATATGTTTCAGTAAGTTTCAGTTCTTTTCTGACCCCACGAAATCCTCAGAGAGAGGCCTCAGTGATCTCTAAGCATGCTCAGCCGTCTTTACAGGAAGCATATGCTCACTACTGCCACCTGCTGGAAGATTAAGGCAAGCTAAAGACTAAAGCTAGCATCCTGTGACAGATAACTCTGTACACTGATCATAATAAACTCCTCTAAAAATAATTTTAAAAATCCATTTAATGTTTATATGAAAGCTACACCCCCACCCACCATTATTTTCAAAGAAACATCAATAACTGGGCTTCCTACATCACATAATAAAATATTGAATTAGTTAACACTCGACATTTGAAGCTGTAGTCAAAGTTTGAGTGGCTAATGGTTCAGAGGCGGTTGGCAGTACTGTTTAGAGTGGGCAGGGAGAGAGAGAGAGAGCGAGAGCAGTCTAAGTCTGAACCTAACTGAATTACCGTATTGATCCCTCCTGAGATATTTTAAAAGTTTCTCCTCTAAGTGATTTGTGGTTTCAGCCAAACAATCTATTCCGACGCAGGTTAATCGACTGGATGCAAAGTGCATGTCCAAGGCCACAGCTGTTTCGCACAGGCATTTCTGCAGATTCCGCAAAGCTTCATGGACACTAAAAAAAACAACAAAAACAACAAAAAAAACCCCATACATAATTGTGTTTGCTGTCAGTTTACAAGGCAATTTGCTCTTTGGAACTGCAGTCTATTCCTGGAAATGAATGCTGGAACATTAGCCTCGGAAACACGATAGAAAACGATCCCTCTGATATGACCTGTTTGTAAACCCTTCTCAGTTCATAGATCTGATCAGAACGGTCAACTGAATCAGAGACGATCAAATCTGTTTTTTTCCGCCCTTTCCCAAGATACGAGGCCAAAGAACAAATCAGACTGCACTTGTAAACTTTCTGGCTATGTTTTACTTAATGCCACATTGGTTTCGGCTGGGTAAGACTTGAGAGTGAAGGTCACCGAGTTTTTGTGTTTAAAAGTTGCAGTGTCTTACTTAACGTTTTACCTCACTCCAAATTACTTAAGTTTTACTTAATTCCACAGTGGTTTCGGCTGGGTAAGACTTGAGAGTGAAGGTCACCGAGTTTTTTGTGTTTGAAATTTGTCGTGTTGTGTCGTTTGCTTTCAGATGCTGCAGAGGAGTCTAAACTAGAGGCGGAGGCTGTATTGGAGGCGGGTCAAGCGGAGGCCGACAACACAGAGGAACAAACTTAAAATGACGCGACATGAAAACAACTATTAATACTTTAAGAAAAAAAAAAAGAGAGGTTTGCTCTTCAACCTGTATGGAGACAGTCCATTTTTATTTCTTGGTCCTCTATTTTTCGTGTGGCAATGATTTTCTTAAAACCTGGGCTGGGGGGGGGAGGGAGTCACCGTGTGCATCTATGGGCTCAAGCTAGGAGTGAAGTGTCTTGGTGCTGACCGCTTCTTTCTCATAAAGAGTCAATAAAGAGAAATCAAACAAACCTCACCAAAGGACAGGTCATTTTCCACACTCCACTTAGTCTGATATAGCCCGGTTTACAGTTTTCAGTAGCTGACTACTCACCTTTGTATCTTACCATAGTATAGCTTCGTTGCTTTTAGAATTAATGAAATAATAGAAAACGACGACCACAGGTCAGAGTTCTTTGTTATACATTCTCTGCCAGCATTTCATGAATAGCTTGATCCATCCAACACATTGCATGGGAGGCCTCCATTCAGGAGAAACTAACTTTCCGCAGTCACGGTGCAGAAAAAACGTGTGGCTTCTTTTCCATGTCCTTGATGTTGTTATGACAGTTTGATATAAATTGGAATTATTCATGCACTGATATATATATAAAAAAAAGAAACGTGAAAAAGTAAAACGAATGAAAATTTAAAACGAAAAAAAAACAAAAACAAAAAAACAACAACAGCCTTTTCTTATGTTCAAGTGAGTGCAATGTCAAGTTTGAATCTAAAGGAGTAAAATTGTGAAAAAAAAAAAAAATGGTTTCCGTGTCCGTTTTCAAAATAAAGAAATGTGCCAATTACCATCAAAATGTGTGTGTTTTTCTTTTTCTAAATGGCAGTGGTTCATTACCCTTATCCATTTCATGTGAAAATATTAAATGATATCCCCACTGATTTAGATGATCTATCTTAAACTGTTCGTGTTAAAGTCAGTTAGCCAGCTTCCCACACTGATTAAGCAGAACTCTGATGAAGGCTAAACATTTCATCAAAGTCTTGTTTTTTTTTTCTCCCAAGCGAACTTAATGACACATCTATGAATACATTTCTCACTTTGTAGGCTAAAATTTTGCTACATAAGTAATATAAAACACTAGACACTGAAGTGTCCACAGCTTCACACAAAATAAGTCAGTCAACACCTCCCAAACAGGATGGAAAAGACAAGGTTCAGACCACCTCAGGGCTCCTGGCTCATGACTGACAAGCTGTTCCGTTTGCTACATTATCTGTTACTTTGGCTTCACCATGTGGCAGATGACAGAATTACAATATCTGTCTTAACCCTTTTTAAAGTACTCATGAAAGATCCATACTAAATAATACAAATTCATAATATGTCAAATGAATGTGGATTATTATTTTCTTGTGTATGCCTTGCAGTTCACAGACCGGCGCATAAAAATGAAATGTACAAATAAGGTGAGTCCTAATTTTGGTGTCAGACAGAGTAAATGTTCAGTGCACTGATACCTTAAAACCATGAAGAGACGTTACACACTGTCCTAACCATACCAATGCACAGAACACTGTTACACAGTATCAGATATACACGAATGTGTATCTTTTTCCACTATGGCACCTGGTGTGACATCTTATCTAATGGAAGATGGTAAGAGGTCTTCAGTAACGCATTAATCCTTATTATAATATGAAATTTGTAATTAACAGTGTAAAACCATAAGGAACAGTGTTTTATTCCCTATAATTCTAATGGTAGATTAAAACAAAATAAAAACTAAAAATACTAAAAGTCTGTTGTTTAACCATCACTTTCAGGCTTTGGAGATGTATTTTCGAAGGATTTCCAAATTAAGAATACACAGGTCGTTTTTATTTGCATGTTACATGAATAACATAACTGTAATTTTTTGTCTGTAGCTGTCCATCCCTCTTTCTACCCCCCAAAAATCACTCCCAGGATGCATCTCTTCAACACATGAACCCACTTCAAAAATACATAACATCAAACTCAAAGAGCTTTATTATCTTGTTTTGTTTTAAAACATGTCATTGCAGTACATTATCGTACTAAATCTTCTTTAGAAAGGGACGGTAAGCACAGCAAATCAAAGCCATTAGAAGATGTTCGGAGCACAGACATGAAAAGGGAAGAGTTTCTTTTTTTTTTTCTTTCTTTCTTTTCGTCTTTTGGGATTTCGATTCTTCAGACAGGGGGAAGCGCAAATGTGTCTCTCCGTTCGGAAGAGTTTTGACAGCGGAGTAAGACAATTTCAGACAATTTTAGTGGGAGACTTTATAACTTCAAAAAAAAAAAAAAGGAAAAGAAAAAGTCTCTTCTTTCAAATCGAAGTTTTCCGGAGAGAGGAAATATCATAAAATGTAAGTCTACACATAATGGATGGAGAATTAGCAGGCCCAGATGGCTTAGTACCTTAGTACAAGGGTAGCTATGTCATAGCTTCTTTGACTGCTTTGATCATGAAAAACAACGTAAAGTAAAATAAAATAAAATAAAACAAAATGAAATAAAACCCCTAAGCAAACACACAGACAGTCAGCAAGGTGTTCTGTACATTGACATTAATCAATGAGAAAAAGTATTAGACATTATTTTCAAAGACATTGTGCCTCATGAAGCACTTAGTAAAAGCAAAGTAGACATGAATCAGCATTTGTTTAGCAATTACCTTCATACATTTACATAAGCAGGAGAAGAATGTGCATCCAAAGGCATAGCCCTGTTTTTTCTTTTCTTTTTTTTTTGTCTTGTTCTCTAAAACGTGACCAGTCAGCCTAAGTGATCCAACGTGATCCTGTTACATGAAATAGGAGAGTCCAAATGCAGGCCTGAATTTTTTTTAAAAATCTCTAATCATAAACAAACAAAACAAAAACAAAACCACATTCAGACCAGTCAGACTGCATTTGGGCTCTGTATGCTGATTGGCTGTGCACAGGTTCTAGGCTCAGGCTCTAAATGCTGATTGGCTGAGGACAGGTTTTAGGCTTGCATTCAGAGAAACAATCGACTTTCAAACATATTAGTCTGCACATTCTCTGAAGAAGAAAACAGAACCTTTGAGAATATTACATTGTCTCTGACAGTTGAACTGCGTTTTGTGAGAACAAGTATGTACAGGCAAGAGTTTGGCTAGAGCAGAATCAGAGGGAAGATCTCTCGACCTTCCCCATAACACTGAGGCTCTGTCTTGTTTCTTACAGAAATCAAATCAAATATATTGATGAGAAAAATTGAGGAAATACAAACCGTCTGTTTTTAGCATCAGTAGAGCGAATGTTGTAGCACCCCCCCCCCCTTTACCCCCAGGAATCTCTCTTCTTTTTGACTATTATATAACTGTCCTGGCAGGCCAAAATTCATTAGTCACAGATGTTAGATGATCTATGATTGACAGCTGGAAGTTTTTGTAGAGCGTGTTTTTGCTGTTTTGACAATCTGCCCACGTGTGTTTCCAGATTAAACGTGAAAATCTTACGTCACTGATGTGAATACTTTTGGTGAGAACACAAAACAAACAAACAAACAAAATTTAGGATTCATCAAACCAAGAAAGGCATATCTATTAGAGATTTGAAAAGTTCAAATAAATGTGTAAAACAATTCTTTCTAAATCCTTATAAAAACTTGTTCCTAATTGTCATTTCTGACATGGTGCAATCATATGCAACCATAGATAACTAGAAATTAATCATTAATAAATGGCTGACCTACTTAGAAACCTGGACATATATTAGATTTTTTAATATATATATATATATTTATATATATTTATAAGGACATTGGATTCAAGTATATATACACATACACATCATTAATGGAAATAGCTGGAAAGAACAAAACAAACAAACAAACAAACAAACAAAAGTAAACAAATAGAGCAAAGCAAACACAGAGCATTCATTGGTGTCCTACACTTTCACGTGTGTGCAGTCAGACAAAACAGACCACAGACATACAGTTACCCACTGAGAACTTGTCATGGGTGACATAGCTTCAAAGTGTTATGTGAGAATACAATCATTACCGTTAGCTTTTGTTAAAGTTATGCAAAAAAACAAAAAACAAAAACAAAAACAAAAAAACAAAACAAAACAAAAAAACCCAAAACAAAACAAACAAACAAACAAAAAAAATCCCAGCCTGTCTGTCTGTCGTCTCACCACACAGGATACAAAAGAAAACAGAAAAAAAAATCCC
>NC_044500.1:4295046-4302546 GCF_902362185.1 Chanos chanos | reverse complement strand
TCATCTATTCACATGAATGAGTGTGTACTAAAACACATGCTAGCTTGTTCTCTTTATAAGAACTATTTAAGGCCATGAAAACTCGAAACAGAGTGAAGAGATATCACAGTAAAACTGTACAAATCAGATCGACTTTTATGATGACAATATTTATGTTTATAAGGTAGAATGACTCAACATGTTCCTTTTATGGCCACAGGTGACTATAATCTTTGGGATTTTACCATGATATGAACAAAATTACTAAATAAGAAGTATTGTCTCACCATGGTAAAAATGAATATCATTCATTTTATATTAAATCCCATACTGAGTTATCATAAAACAGACAAAATGTTACAAACATCTACCTCCACAGGTTCTATGAATTTTAAGTCGTAATATTCGACATATCCACAGGCTGTTAATCCAGAAAAGACATTTATAGAATTTTTGATTGTCTCTGTAGTTTTTTTTTTTTTTGCATGGTTTCCGTCCACAAAAGCTTTAACTCAAATGAGGTCTCAGAGTTACACTCCAAACAGGCAGGACTGCTTGATCAAATTCACCCAAAGTACAGAACTGTTACAAAAAGAACATCTTACAAGCAAAGGAACCCCCCCCCCCCCCCCCAGCCCCTTGTCCCTTGTCCCTTCTTTTATCTGACTTCCTTTCAGAAAGGGTGTCATTTGACACTCAGTTCATCATAAATGTATGAATGGAACCGACTAAAGCAGTAACTGTTTTACCTGGAGCAGTTAGACTGAATGGAAATGATGAAGAAATGCATTACGTGCTAAGACAGAGCCACAGCCTCTGTGCTGAGAGAGAGAGAGAGAGAGAGACAGAGACAGAGAGAGAGAGAGAGACAGAGAGAGAGAGAGAGAGAGAGAGAGAGAGAGCACTTCTCTGTCGGGAGGTATGCGGGTGTATTAGAAAAGTGATTGATTTAAGCAAAATCTGTGGAAAATCACAGGTCATCACATTTATTTAAAATCATGCAAATGTAGTCAGGGATGAGCAGAGGAGGAGAAAAAAGTGAGAGCGAAATTTATTTTTCAGTCTAGGTAATCATCCCATTCTGTCATAGACACACACAGGAAGAGAAACAGAGAGACGGAGAGAGAGAGAGAGAGAGAGAGAGAGAGAGAGAGAGGGGGAGAGAGAGAGAGAGAGAGAGAGAGAACAGGGGGTAGGAGAGACAGAGTGAGAGACTGAGTGAGAGTGAGAAAGAGGAAGAAGAGGATTTATTATGAGGAAAAAAGGAACGTTTCAGACACAGGAGTAGTCCAGCTCTCGTCCTTAGCAAAAGTCAAAGGTCACGGCTCTTCTAAGTCCAGCGGTACAACTTGTAAAAAAGGAGACTGAGCCCCCCACTCAAACACACTCACTCTGATTATAATACAGACAGCTGTGCTTAGGGACAGCACAACACTTAACCCAACAAGATACACAAAACATTTACTTCACAGTCTTTATCAAACCTTGAGGTAGCTCCTTCTTCGATGAAAAATCTTTCAGAACGAAACAGTTGTAAACCTGAAGTCTATATTAATTACTACAACTCTTATAATTTAGTGTAGATCTTCTCATTTATTTGTAAACTTTTCTCATCTTTACGGTTTTAATACAAACAATCCCACTTTGGGCCTCAGTAGGGAATAGCTAGCACTAGAGGACCTTGGAGATGTTGATGTCTGCTGCATAAGTCTGCTGATTGAGAGAAAAAGCATTTTCAACTTTTTTCAAAACAATATTACCAAAAAAAAAAAAAACCCAACCACTAATGCCTCCTTTCAAAATAACACCAAAAATAAATAAATACACTGATATTTAAAAAAAGAAAGAAGGAGACAGATACACTGCAAAACATAACTTTGCCCATTTATCACGATAATTCATTGTCAGTATGACTACAAATTGTTGACGTTGTTGTGATAACTCAATGTTTTGTGTTTATGCCGTCTCAACTAATGAAAAGTTTTCAGACTTAGAAAAATGATTCAACTGATATTGAGAATGGCAGTCAAAAGGATATGAGGATAATCGCCTCTGTCATTGGCTGTTTGTTATTTTTTGTTTATTTATTTATTAAATACATAAGCACGTTGAATGTGCTTCGCCAACGACACCGTTGCTGGTGCCCACCATTTTCTTTCTCTTTCACCGCGTGCCAGTCTATGCTCGTTTGGACTGCAGCTGATAAGGCAAGTGATAGTTAAAAGTCTGGCGCATACCGTAAAACTTCAATGATTATTCTGTGGTAAGATATAAAAGAACTGTGGGAAGTAGCCTGTGTGCACTGGCAATAAAGAGGGACATCATTTGAGTGACATCCTTCGTGAAATTCAGCAAGACCCCATAGTGTTCTATCAAGCAGCTCATTTGTGTGTGCAGCACATTGCAGAATATAAAACTTGTGTTCGATTAAACTTGGCAGCCCCACCTATTTCTCTGGTCACGAGGCGCTATTGTGCTTGCTCGGCAAAACTGAAAACACAATCAAGAGATACTGGAAAATTATAAGAGCATAGAAAAAAAAAAACTTCTCAAAAGCCACTCGAGTTTAGCTTTTTCTTGTTATCTCCGTATATGTTTCACTTTATTACACACGTCAGACCCATGCACTTGAAGCGGGTAACCGCTGGTGTAGTGCGTGACCCTGCCTGCCTGTCTGCAGAGCTGCCACACTGCCCATAATCAGAGATCGATAAGGTTTGGTGTGGGGTAAACCCATAAGGATGTGCGGGGTAAACCCATAGCCGCCCAGGGAAAGTTGCCATTTACCAGTAGGAGAAGCTGTTGCCAGCTGCATACTTTATGATTTATTTTTTTGGATGCATCTGCAAACACTGCATAAGTAAGGATGGTGACGGATTAAAAGATAGCAGTAGAACTAATGAGTGGAGAGTAAGGGCGTAGAATTTGGTAGGGATGGTAGGGACATATCCCTAACAATATCCAGCGACTTCTGAATTGTCCCTAGCAATAATTTTGATTGAGAAATCAAAATATAACCACTGTTGTCTGTCAGTGTCTAGTCAATGTATTTGGTACACAAACAGTTAACAGATCTCGTTCTCTACCACGAGTCCCGCCTCCCTAACCCAATATCGCTAATAGGATTGGCATTGCTGTTTCTTGCTAACGTGTAAAAGGCTGTAGCTACATCTGGTTGTACGCAGCGCAAAAGCTCCGTCAATTACAAGATGTGCATGTAGACCAAGTGAGTAAGACACCATCCTTATGCAAACAGTTCCATGCACGAATAGAAGGGACAAATCGCGTCTCGTATTGATTCAGTAAGGGACATTGCGTTTTATTTTTGAATACGTGACGATCTCGTATTATATGGGAAATGTTAGTCTCTCTCTTCCGTTAACAAGTAGCCAGATGTCCTAAAGTTTACTGTCTTTTAGCCTTTGACCTGTTACTATGTATGGATTTTATTTAAATGCAGATACAGACTTTAGATTACACGTTATTAAACCATTCGGTTGTTAGCACTAAACAGTGCTTTTTTTTTTTACTTTGCAGTGACCCTCCCTATTCACTGGTTTTGCATTAGACATTTTGCAGTGTATGGGGGGGGGGGTGTTGTGTCCCTGCCAATATTGAGACCAAACCTATGCCCTTGGTAGAGAGTATGTATTTGTACACATTCTAGAGTGGGGATGTTTTACCCACAAGGTTGTGTGTATTAGGGTCAAAAACCTTTTTGTATTTGATGGGATCTATTATTTTGCTGCTCAAAGCTTGATTTTTTTTTTACCTTGCCCATCTGTGTCAATAAATCTTTGAGGAACTGGAACTGGTTTGGTTTCTCTTAAACAACCAATAACCTGTAGTGATGAGACCTTTAAACTTAATGTATAATGAAGTTGAAGTCTAATAAAAGTATAGAGAATGAAATTGAAAGATTGTGTTGACTCAGAGAATTCGGCAGGAACTGAATTGTGATTAAGTTATATAAAATAAAAGATCAACTGAATTTCTTTGACTAGAAAAGTTTATTTGTTTCGAATCATTACAAAATTACCTCAACTCGTCTTCTCAAGTTATGCAAACTAAAGGGTTTACGTACAATGGAATTAATATCAGGTTTAACTGACTAGGAAAGTTTATTTGTATTTGTTTAAACAAAAAGTGTCTTTTTACAGTATAGAGGAAAAAGAGAGGCCTACACAAGTCTAACACAGTCGAATAAAAATAATTTGCAGGGAATAAACAGTCAGCTCAAATTCCTCGGCAATCTTCAGTTTTTCCGTTACCGTTACAATTCGATAGTGTAAACACCATCTAACTCTTTTATTCTACATGGCTTTTGTAGTAATTTTAGAAGCAGGGATAATATTATTTGTTTATAACAGTGTAATAATTGTAAGTATGCTTACTACAGTGTAATTACTGTGATCTGAGTTAAGGTCATCAATGTTAACTGTTATAAAACTGTGTTTTGTCTGTATGCATTTGAGTTAAGGTCAGTCATGTTAACTGTTATAAGACTGTGTTGTGTCTGTATGCATTTGAGTTAAGGTCATTAATGTTAACTGTTATAAGACTGTATTGTGTCTGTATGCATTTGAGTTAAGCTCATTAATGTTAACTGTTATAAGACTGTATTGTGTCTGTATGCATTTGAGTTAAGGTCATTCATATTAACTGTTATAAGACTGTGCTGTGTCTGTATGCATTTGAGTTAAGGTCATTAATGTTAACTGTTATAAAACTGTGCTGTGTCTGTATGCATTTGAGTTAAGGTCATTCATATTAACTGTTATAAGACTGTGTTGTGTCTGTATGCCTTTGAGTTAAGGTCATTCATGTTAACTGTTATAAGACTGTGCTGTGTCTGTATGCATTTGAGTTAAGGTCATTAATGTTAACTGTTATAAGACTGTGCTGTGTCTGTATGCATTTGAGTTAAGGTCATTCA
The DNA here is from genome assembly GCF_902362185.1 of Chanos chanos. Classification (NCBI taxonomy): domain Eukaryota; kingdom Metazoa; phylum Chordata; class Actinopteri; order Gonorynchiformes; family Chanidae; genus Chanos; species Chanos chanos. The sequence goes on along the minus strand of NC_044500.1, from coordinate 4,297,631 downwards.
TATTAACTGTTATAAGACTGTGCTGTGTCTGTATGCATTTGAGTTAAGGTCATTAATGTTAACTGTTATAAGACTGTGCTGTGTCTGTATGCATTTGAGTTAAGGTCATTCATGTTAACTGTTATAAGACTGTGTTGTGTCTGTATGCCTTTGAGTTAAGGTCATTCATAACTGTTATAAGACTGTGTTGTGTCTGTATGCATTTGAGTTAAGGTCATACATATTAACTGTTATAAGACTGTGTTGTGTCTGTATGCCTTTGAGTTAAGGTCATTCATAATAACTGTTATAAGACTGTGCTGTGTCTGTATGCATTTGAGTTAAGGTCATTAATGTTAACTGTTATAAGACTGTATTGTGTCTGTATGCATTTGAGTTAAGGTCATTCATATTAACTGTTATAAGACTGTGCTGTGTCTGTATGCATTTGTATATGTGCTGAGTGCTGAGAAGGAAGAGCAAGACTGAGGAAAGAATCAGTGCGTTTTTACAGCTGAATCAAAATAAATGCGGTAACGAGGGTGTCAAAAAGGTGATAATTGAAAAATCATTTGCATAATACATAATAAATAATACATAACACACACACCCACACAAACACACACACACACACACACACACACACATGATTATCTAGTTCCCTAACATCTTTTAAAACACTGTGTTGAGTGCCTCAGAGAATCTGAGTCATTTTGTATCTTCTGAGAGCTCCCTCCTCCTCTCTGATGCCTGGTTCTTATTCTTCTGTGAAATTCAGGGACCTGATTGTAAATCTGCCTCAGGGCCACATTAGAAACCGTGTGGAGAACAGTGGAGAACGGCAATGCCAAAGAAGATCTGAAGTCTTAGGCTCGGAGAAGAATCACCAGATCCAGCAGAGGAATATTCAAAGCACCCCATGTGTCAAAATATAAATGCATATGTTATAATCCGCGATTAGTTTTTTTTTTCTTCTTCTACTTCTATTTTTATGAAAGATATGTACAAATAGATTGCATCGCTGAACAAACTATAACAAGCGACAAACAGAAAAAGAAACCCTTCTCTCAACACGGTTGCCCTGATTTGATTAGCATGAGTGCTAGTTTGTTAAAAGCCCCAGGAAAGGGTGTAAGCTTGTCTTCCTAGAGGGTTTTTTTTTTCTTTTTGGGTGAGAATGAAAATGTAAAATTTGGCTGCTGAGAAATTACTGAGAAAGCCTGAGTGCTGGAGAGAGAGAGAAAAAAAGATCTAATATATGATGGCTAATGAGAGAAGTAAACAGGTGTGTGTTTCTGTAGACGGCAGGTGTGGACAGATGTAACACGGCAGCTGAGCTGCGTTTAAGAAGCCAAGATATAAAAAAAAAGAAAAAGAAAAAAAAAAAGAAACCATTTTGGTAGAAAAGCTTTCATTCAGCTGAGCCAGGCCACTGAATGAGCAAAACTACACACCAGCAGTTTGGATACAGTTACAGTGTCTTACGCATTTCTACAAACATCACACATGCATTTCCTGCAGGCAAACCCACACCCACACACCCACACACACACACAAACATTCTCAGCATGAACACGCAGCATGCACATATGAACAGGTTCTCTCTCTGACATATAGTTTACAACTTATGGTAGCTATTTCTGTGTAGAAAGTGGAATATACATAAATATCTTCTTCTTCTACTTGTTCTTATTTTTTAATAGCATTATTATGGGAAATATTACTAGTGCTTGTACTAAAATCTACTGTTATAACCCTTTCCAGTGCAATATCCATATGTAAACATTTACACTGTGAAGAAACTCCCCTCATGTTTAAGGAGACAACAGCGCAGTATTGACATGGTAACCAAAACACTAGAAAACTGTGCTTGTGGTTGCATTTTCCCTTAATTGTTTTTGTTTCTGTTGTTTTTTTGGCTTGCTGAGCCGTGCTGATTTGGACAGATCTTTCATGAGGAACTTGAAAGCTGTTCCTTAGAACGCTAGCGAACAAAGCAACATGGCGGGTAACTGAGGGGCGCATGCTGCCATTATGGTTGGCATCTGGGTGCTCATTTGCATAATATGCATTATTCATGAGTATCATTTACCACTGTGGTATGTTGCATTTATTTTGTGAATGCTAATTTATGTAAAACAGTTGAATTGAGAAACTTCTGGAGAATAACACAGCAGAGAAAAGACTCTGTACCATTTAGTTTCTTTTGTCTACATCAATCCCTTCACTATAGGAAAAATTCTGATAAAATTCCCTCACTTTTATCTTTCACATACACTAGACGGAAATGCTTCTCTCCATAGCAACTCCAGCCCCCCCCACCCCCCACCCCAATCCGGTGCAGAAAGGAGAAAGACAGCATCTGCTTCAGAGAGAGAAAAAAAAAACCCTCTCACCGTCAAATAGTCACTTGTCACTCATATTCACTTGCTTCTGAGCACACTTTCAAGCTTGCTAAGATTACAGTTAAATCATCCTCCAAAACAAAGCCAAAAGAGAACTAGCGCAAAAAAAAGTTTTGTTTTTGAAGACAGTGTGTTGATTGGTTTTAAATATTCCATCCTAGTTAAACAAAATTTCTGTCTGATACAACCACTGAAAAGTTA